>NW_027457658.1:900000-1157582 GCF_050624435.1 Tenrec ecaudatus
GTTACCTAGCGGGCACTTGGACTTCTAGGTTAACGAACGGGCTCTTGGACTATGTAGTTTGCCTAGCGGGCACTTGGACTATCTAGGTTAGGTAACGGGCACTTGGACTATCTAGGTTTCCTAACGGGCACTTTGACTATCTAGGTTACATAGCGTGCACTTGGACTATGTAGTTTAACTAGCGAGTACTTGGACTCTAGGTTACCTAGCGGGCACTTGAACTATCTAGGTTACCTAGCGGGCCCTTGGACTATGTAGTTTTCCTAGCAGGCACTTGGAATATCTAGGTTAACGAACGGGCACTTGGATTATGTAGGTAACCTAGCGGGCACTTGGACAGTCTAGGTTACCTAGCGGGCATTTGGACAGTCTAGGTTACCTAGCGGGCACTTGGACTATCTAGGTTACCTAACAGGCACTTGGACGATGTAGGTTACCTAGCGGGCACTTGGACTATGTAGGATCCCTATCGGACATTTGGACTACTTAGGTTACCTAGCGGGCACTTGGACAATGTAGGTTAACTAGCGGGCACTTGGACTATCTAGGTCAACTAGTGGGACCTTGTACTATGTAGGTTAACTAGCGAGCACTTGGACTATCTAGGTTAACTAGCGGACCTTGGACTATGTAGGTTAACTAGCGGGCCCTTGGACTATGTAGGTTTACTAGCAGGCACTTGGAAGATCTAGGTTAACTAGGGTGCACTTGGACTATCTAGGTTAACTAGCGGGCACTTGGATGATCATTGTTAACTAGCGGGCACTTGGACTATCTAGGTTAGCTAACGGGCACATGGACTAATTACGTCCCCTAGTGGGCACTTGGACTATCTAGGTTAACTAACGGGCACTAGGACTATCTAGGTTAACTAGCGGGCACTTGGACTATCTAGGTTACCTAGCTGGCACTTGGACTATGAAGGTTCCCAAGCGGGCACTTGGACTATGTAGGTCAACTAGCGGGCACTTGGACTATCTAGGTTAGCTAACTGGCACGTGGACTATGTAGGTTAACTAGCGGACACTTGCACGATCTAGGTTAACTTGCACTATGTAGGTTAACTAGCATGCCCATTGACTATGTAGGTTAACTAGCGGGCACTTGGACGATCTAGGTTAACTAGCGGGCACTTGGACGATATAGGTTAACTAGCGGGCACTTGGATTATCTAGGTTAGCTAGCGGGCTCTTGCACTATGTAGGTTAACTAGCGGGCCCATTGACTATTTAGGTTAACTAGCGGGCACTTGGACGATCTAGGTTACCTAGGGGGAACTTTGACTATGTAGGTTAACTAGTGGGCACGTGGACTATCTAGGTTACCTAGCAGGCACTTGGACTATGTAGGTTAACTAGCGGGCATTGGACTATCTAGGTTACGTTGCGGGCACTTGGACTATGTACGTTCCCTAGCAGGCCCTTGGACTATCTACCTTACCTAGCGGGCACTTGGACTATGTACGTTAACTAGCGGGTACTTGGACTATCTATGTTAACTAGCGGGAACTTGGACTATGTAGGTTCCCTATGGGGCACGTGGACTAGGTAGGTTCCCTAGCGGACACTTGGTCTATCTAGGTTAACTAGCGGGCACTTGGACTATCTAGGTTAACTAGTGAGCACTTGGACTATCTAGGATAACTAGCGGGCACTTGGACTATGTAGGTAACCTAGTGGTCACTTGACCTGTCTAGGTTACCTAGCGGGCACTTGGATTATGTAGGTTGACTAGCGGGCACTTGGACTATCTAAGTCAACTAGCGGGCCCTTGGACGATGTAGGTTAACTAGCGGGCCCTTGGACGATCTAGGTTAACTAGCGGGTATTTGGACTATGTAGGTTAACTAACGGGCCCTTGGACTATGTAGATTAACTAGCAGCACTTGGACTATCTACATTAAACAGCGGGCCTTTGGACTATGTAGATTCCCTAGCGGGCACTTGGACTACGTAGGTTCCCTAGCTTGCACTTGGACTATGTAGGTTCCCTAGCGGGCACTTGGACTATGAATGTTCCCTACGGACACTTGAACTATGTAAGTTAACTACCGGGCACTTGGACTATGTATGTTAACTAGCGGGCCCTTGGACTACTTAGGTTAACTAGCGGACACTTGCACTATGTAGGTTACCTAGCGGGCACTTGGACTATCTAGGTTACCTAACGGGCACTTGGACTATGTAGGTTCCCTAGCGGGCACTTGGATTATATAGGTTCCCTATCGGGCACTTGGACTATGTAGGTTAACTAGCGGGCATTTGGACTATGTAGGTTACCTAGCAGGCACTTGGACTATGTAGGTTAACTAGCGGGCACTTGGACTATCTAGGTTACCTAGCAGGCACTTGGACTATGTAGGTTAACTAGCGGTCACTTGGACTATCTACGATACCTAGCAGGCACTTGGACTATGTACGTTCCCTAGCGGGCACTTGGACTATCTACGTTACCTAGCGGGTACTTGGACTAGATAGGTTCCCTAGCGGGTACTTGGTCTATCTAGGTTAACTAGAGGGCACTTGGACTATCTAGGTTAACTAGCGAGCACCTGACTATCTAGGTTAACTAGCGGGCATTTGGACTATTAGGGCCCCTAGCGGGCATTTGGAATATATTGGTTACCTAGCGGGCACTTGGACTATGTAGGTTAACGAACGGGCACTTGGAATATGCAGGTAACCTAGCGGGCACTTGGACTGTCTAGGTTCCCTATCGGGCACTTGGACTATGTAGGTTAACTAGCGGGCATTTGGACTATGTAGGTTTACTAGCGGGCACTTGGACGATATAGGTTAACTAGAGGGCACTTGGACTATCTAGGTTAACTAGCGGGCACTTGGATGATCATTGTTAACTAGCGGGCACTTGGAATATCTAGGTTAACTAGCGAGCACCTGACTATCTAGGTTAACTAGCGGGCATTTGGACTATTAGGGCCCCTAGCGGGCATTTGGACTATATTGGTTACCTAGCGGGCACTTGGACTATGTAGGTTAACGAACGGGCACTTGGAATATGCAGGTAACCTAGCGGGCACTTGGACTGTCTAGGTTCCCTATCGTGCACTTGGACTATGTAGGTTAACTAGCGGGCATTTGGACTATGTAGGTTTACTAGCGGGCACTTGGACGATATAGGTTAACTAGAGGGCACTTGGACTATCTAGGTTAACTAGAGGGCACTTGGATGATCATTGTTAACTAGCTGGCACTTGGACTATCTAGGTTACCTAACGGGCACATGGACTAAGTACGTCCCCTAGTGGGCACTTGGACTATGTAGGTCAACTAGCGGGCCCTTGGACTATCTACGTTAGCTAACTGGCACGTGGACTATGTAGGTTAACTAGCGGACACTTGCACGATCTAGGTTAACTAGCGGGCTCTTGCGCTATGTAGGTTAACTAGCGGGCCCATTGACTATGTAGGTTAACTAGCGGGCACTTGGACAATCTAGGTTAACTAGCGGGCACTTGGACGATATTGGTTAACTAGCGGGCACTTGGATTATCTAGGTTAGCTAGCGGGCTCTTGCACTATGTAGTTAAACTAGCGGGCCCATTGACTATTTCGGTTAATTAGCGGGCACTTGGACGATCTAGGTTACCTAGGGGGAACTTTGACTATGTAGGTTAACTAGTGGGCACTTGGACTATCTAGGTTACCTAGCAGGCACTTGGACTATGTAGGTTAACTAGCGGGCACTTGGACTATCTAGGTTAGCTAACGGGCACTTGGACTATGTACTTTCCCTAGTGGGCACTTGGACTATCTACCTTACCTAGCGGACACTTGGACTATGTACGTTAACCTGCGGGCACTTGGACTATGTACGTTTCCTAGCGGGTACTTGGACTATCTATGTTAACTAGCGGGCACTTGGACTATGTAGGTTCCCTTTGGGGCACTTGGACTAGGTAGGTTCCCTAGCGGGCACTTGGTCTATCTAGGTTAACTAGCGGGCACTTGGACTATCTAGGTTAACTAGTGAGCACTTGGATTATCTAGGATAACTAGCGGGCACTTGGACTATGTATGTTCCAGAGCGGGCACTTGGACAATGTAGGTTCCCTAGCAGGCCCTTGGACTATGTAGGTTTCCTAGCGGGCACTTGGAATATATAGGTTAACTAGCGGACACATGGACCATCTAGGTTAACTAGCGGGTACTTGGACTATGTAGGTTAACTAGCAGGCCCTTGGACTATGTAGATTAAATAGCAGCACTTGGACTATCTACATTAACCAGCGGGCCCTTGGAATATGTAGATTTCCTAGCGGGCAATTGGACTACGTAGGTTCCCTAGAGGGCACTTGGACTATGTAGGTTCCCTAGCGGGCACTTGGACTATGAATGTTCCCTACGGACACTTGAACTATGTAAATTAACTACCGGGCACTTGGACTATGTAAGTTAACTAGCGGGCCCTTGGACTACTTATGTTAACTAGCAGACATTTGCACTATGTAGGTTACGTAGCAGGCACTTGGACTATCTAGGTTACCTAACGGGCACTTGGACAATGTAGGTTCCCTAGCGGGCACTTGGATTATATAGGTTCCCTATTGGGCACTTGCACTATGTAGGTTAACTAGTGGGCACTTGGACTATCTAGGTTACTTAGCAGGCACTTGGACTATGTAGGTTAACTAGCGGGCACTTGGACTATGTACGTTCCCTAGCGGGCACTTGGACTATCTACGTTACCTAGCGGGCAATTGGACTATGTACGTTACCTAGCGGGCACTTGGACTATGTACGTTTCCTAGTGGGTACTTGGACTAGATAGGTTCCCTAGCGGGCACTTAGTCTATCTAGGTTAACTAGAGGGCACTTGGACTATCTAGGTTAACTAGCGAGCACTTGGACTATCTAGGTTAACTAGCAGGCATTTGGACTATTAGGGCCCCTAGCGGGCATTTGGAGTGGGCCCTTGGACTATGTAGGTTAACTAGCGGGCACTTGGACAATCTAGGTTAACTACCGGGCACTTGGACGATCTAGGTTAACTAGCGGTCACTTGAACTATCAAAGTGAACAAGTGAGCCCTTGGACTATGTTGGTTAACTAGGGGGCCCTTGGATTATCTGGGTTACCTAGCAGGCTCTTGGGCTATATAGGTTACCTAGCGGGCACTTGGACTATGTAGGTTACCTAGTGGGCACTTGGATTATCTAGGTTAACGAACGGGCACTTGGAATATGCAAGTAAACTAGCGTGCACTTGGACTGTCTAGGTTACCTAGCGGACACTTGGATTTCTAGGTTAACGAACGGGCTCTTGGACTATGTAGGTTGCCTAGCGGGCACTTGGACTATCTAGGTTAGGTAACGGGCACTTGGACTATCTAGGTGACCTAACGGGCACTTTGACTATCTAGGTTACATAGCGTGCACTTGGACTATGTAGGTTAACAAGCGAGCACTTGGACTCTAGGTTACCTAACAGGCACTTGAACTATCTAGGTTACCTAGCGGGCCCTTGGACTATGTAGGTTTCCTAGCAGGCACTTGGACTATCTAGGTTAACTAGCGGGCACTTGGACTATGTAGATTCCGTAGCGGGCACTTGGACTATGTATGTTCCAGAGCGGGCACTTGGACAATGTAGGTTCCCTAGCAGGCACATGGACTATGTAGGTTACCTAGCGGGCCCTTGGACTATGTAGATTAACTAGCGGGTACTTGGACTATGTAGGTTAACTAGCGGGCCCATGGATTATGTAGATTAACTAGCGGCACTTGGACTGTCTACGTTAACTTGCGGGCCCTTGGACTATGTAGGTTAACTAGCGGGCACTTGGACAATCTAGGTTAACTAGCGGGCACTTGGAAGATCTAGGTTAACTAGCGGTCACTTGAACTCTCAAAGTGAACAAGTGAGCCCTTGGACTATGTAGGTTAACTAGCGGGCCCTTGGACTCTTTGGGTTACCTAGCAGGCACTGGGCTATATGGGTTACCTAGCGGGCACTTGGACTTTGTAGGTTCCCTAGCGGGCCCTTGGAACTATATAAGTTCCCTAGCGGGCACTTGGATTTTGTGGGTTCCCTAGCGGGCATTTGGACTATCTAGGTTAACTAGCGAGCACTTGGACTATCTAGATTAACTAGCGGGCATTTGGACTCTTAGGGCCCCTAGCGGGCATTTGGACAATATTGGTTACCTAGCGGGCACTTGGACTATGTAGGTTAACGAACGGGCACTTGGACTATGTAGGTAACCTAGTGGTCACTTGAACTGTCTAGGTTACCTAGCGGGCACTTAGACTATGTAGGTTCCCTAGAATGCACTTGGAGAATGTAGGTTAACTAGAGGGCCCTTGGATGATGTAGGTTAACTAGCGGGCCCTAGGACTATGTAGGATAACTAGCGGGCCTTGGAGTATGTAGGTTACCTAGCGGGCCCTTGGACTATGTAGATTAAGTAGCGGGTACTTGGACTATGTAGGTTAACTAGCGGGCCCTTGGACTATGTAGATTAACTAGCGGCACTTGGACTATCTACGTTAACTTGCGGGCCCTTGGACTATGTAGATTCCCTAGCGGGCACTTGGACTATGTAGGTTAACTACCGGGCACTTGCACTATCTAAGTTACCAAACGGGCATTTGGACTATGTAGGTAACCTAGCGGGCACATGGAGAGTCTAGGTTACCTAGCGGGCACTTGGACTTCTAGGTTATCGAACGGGCACTTGGACTATGTATGTTGCATAGCGGGCAATAGGACTATCTAGGTTAGGTAAAGGGCACTTGGACTATCTAGGTTTCTTAGTGGGCATTTGGAAGATCTAGGTAAACTAGAGGGCACTTGGACTATCTAGGTGAACTAGCGTGCACTTGGACTATCTAGGTTTCTTAGCGGGTACTTGGACTATGTAGGTTAACTAGCGGGCCCTTGGACTATGTAGATTAACTAGTGCCACTTGGACTATCTACGTTAAGTAGCGGGCTCTTGGACTATCTAGATGAACTACCGGGCACTTGGACTATATAGGCTAACTTGGGAGCCCTTGGACGATCTAGGTTGCCTAGCGGGTACATGAACTATCTAGGTTAACAAGCGGGCACTTGCAGTATCTAGGTTAACTAGCGGGAACTTGGACTATGTAGGTTCCTTAGCGGGCACTTGGACTTTCTAGGTTGCCTAGCGGGCACTTGGACGATATAGGTTAACTAGCGTGCCCTTGGAATATCTAGGTTACGTAACGGGCACTTGGTATATAGGTTAACTAGCGGGCACTTGGACTATGTAAGTTAACTAAAGGACACTTGGTTATCTAGGTTAACTAGTGGGCCCTTGGACTATGTAGGTTAACTAGCGGGCACTTGCACAATCTAGGTTAACTAGCGGGCACTTGGACGATCTAGGTTAACTAGCGAGCACTTGAACTATCAAAGTGAACAAGTGAGCCTTTGGACTATGTTGGTTAACTAGTGGGCCCTTGGACTATGTAGATTAACTAGTGGCACTTGGACTACCTACGTTAAGTAGCGGGCCCTTGGACTATCTAGATGAACTACCGGGCACTTGGATTATGTAGGCTAACTAGGGGGCCCTTGGACGATCTAGGTTGCCTAGAGGGTACATGAACAATCTAGGTTAACAAGCGGGCACTAGCAGTATCTAGGTTAACTAGCGGGAACTTGGACTATGTAGGTTCCTTAGCGTGCACTTGGACTATGTCGGTTCCTTAGCTGGCACTTGGAATATCTAGGTTGCCTAGTGGGCACTTGGACGATATAGGTTAACTAGCGTGCCCTTGGAATATCTAGGTTACGTAACGGGCACTTGGTATATAGGTTAAGTAGCGGGCAGTTGGACTATGTAAGTTAACTAAAGGACACTTGGTTATCTAGGTTAACTAGTGGGCCCTTGGACTATGTAGGTTAACTAGCGGGCACTTGGACAATCTAGGTTAACTAGCGGGCACTTGGACGATCTAGGTTAACTAGCGGGCACTTGAACTATCAAAGTGAATAAGTGAGCCTTAGGACTATGTTGGTTAACTAGCGGGCCCTTGGACTATCTGGGTTACCTAGCGGGCACTTGGGCTATATAGGTTACCTAGCGAGCACTTGGACTATGTAGGTTACCTAGTGGGCACTTGGATTTTCTAGGTTAACGAACGGGCACTTGGAATATGCAGGTAACCTAGCGGGCACTTGGACTGTCTAGGTTACCTAGCGGGCACTTGGACTTCTAAGTTAACGAACGGACTCTTGGACTATGTAGGTTGCCTAGCGGGCACTTGGACTATCTAGGTTAGGTAACGGGCACTTGGACTATCTAGGTTACCTAACGGGCACTTTGACTATATAGGTTACATAGCATGCACTTGGACTATGTAGGTTATCTAGCGAGTACTTGGACTCTAAGTTACCTAGCGGGCACTTGAGCTATCTAGGTTACCTATCGGGCCCTTGGACTATGTAGGTTTCCTAGCATGCACTTGGACTATCTAGGTTAACGAACAGGCACTTGGACGATGTAGGTTACCTAGCGGGCACTTGGACTATGTAGGATCCCTATCGGACTTTTGGAATACTTAGGTTACCTAGCGGGCACTTGGACTATCTAGGTTAACTAGCGGGCACTTGGACTATCTAGGTCAACTAGTGGGCCCTTGTACTATGTAGGTTAACTAGCGAGCGCTTGGACTATCTAGGTTATCTAGCGGGCACTTGGAATATGTAGGTTACCTAGCGGACACTTGCACTATGTAGGTTACCTAGCAGTCACTTGCACTATCTAGGTTAACTAGCGGGCACTTGGACTATCTAGGTTAACTAGCGTGCACTTGGACTATGTAGTTTCCTTAGCAGGCACTTGGACTATCTAGGTTGCGTAGCTGGCACTTGGACGATATAGGTTAACTAGCGTGCCCTTGGAATATCTAGGTTACGTAACGGGCACTTGGTATATAGGTTAACTAGCGGGCACTTGGACTATGTAGGTTACCTAGAGGACACTTGGACTATCTAGGTTAACAAGCGTGCACTTGGACTATGTAGGTTCCTTAGCGGGCACTTGGACTATCTAGGTTAACTAGCGGGCACTTGGAAGATCTAGGTTAACTAGCGGTCACTTGAACTCTCAAAGTGAACAAGTGAGCCCTTGGACTATGTAGGTTAACTAGCGGGCCCTTGGACTCTTTGGGTTACCTAGCAGGCACTTGGGCTATATGGGTTACCTAGCGGGCACTTGGACTATGTAGGTTCCCTAGCGGGCCCTTGGAACTATATAAGTTCCCTAGCGGGCACTTGGACTATGTGGGTTCCCTAGCGGGCATTTGGACTATCTAGGTTAACTAGCGAGCTCTTGGACTATCTAGATTAACTAGCGGGCATTTGGACTCTTAGGTCCCTTAGCGGGCATTTGGACTATATTGGTTACCTAGCGGGCACTTGGACTATGTAGGTTAACGAACGGGCACTTGGACTATGTAGGTAACCTAGTGGTCACTTGAACTGTCTAGGTTACCTAGCGGGCACTTAGACTATGTAGGTTCCCTAAAAGGCACTTGGAGAATGTAGGTTAACTAGCGGGCCCTTGGATGATGTAGGTTAACTAGCGGGCCCTAGGACAATGTAGGTTAACTAGCGTTCCCTTGGAGTATGTAGGTTACCTAGCGGGCCCTTGGACTATGTAGATTAAGTAGCGGGTACTTGGACTATGTAGGTTAACTAGCGGGCCCTTGGACTATGTAGATTAACTAGCGGCACTTGGACTATCTACGTTAACTAGCGGGCCCTTGGACTATGTATATTCCAGAGCAGGCACTTTGACTATCTTGGTTCCCTAGCGGGCACTTGTACAATGTAGGTTAATTAGCAGACACTTGGACGATCTAGGTTAACTAGCGGGTACTTGGACTATGTAGGTTAAATAGCGGGCCCTTGAAATATGTAGATTAACTAGCGGCACTTGGGCTATCTACATTAACAAGCGGGCTCTTGGACTATGTAGATTCCCTAGTGGGCACGTGGACAATATAGGTTCCCTAGCGGGCACTTGGACTCTGTATGTTCCCTAGCGGGCCCTTGGACTATGTATGTTCCCTACGGAGCCTTGAACTATGTAAGTTAACTACCGGGCACTTTGACTATTTAGGTTAACTAGCGCGCCCTTGGACTATCTAGGTTAACTAGCAGGCACTTGTACGATCTAGGTTAACTAGCGGGCACTTGAACTCTCAAAGTGAATAAGTGAGCCTTTGGACTATGTTGGTTAACTAGCGGGCCCTTGGACTATCTGGGTTACCTAGCGGGCACTTGGGCTATATAGGTTACCTAGCGGGCACTTGGACTATGTAGGTTACCTAGTGGGCACTTGGATTTTCTAGGTTAACGAATGTGCACTTGGAATATGCAGGTAACCTAGCGGGCACTTGGACTGTCTAGGTTACCTAGCGGGCACTTGGACTTCTAGGTTAACGAACGGGCTCTTGGACTATGTAGGTTGCCTAGCGGGCACTTGGACTATCTAGGTTAGGTAACGGGCACTTGGACTATCTAGGTTACCTAACGGGCACTTTGACTATCTAGGTTACCTAACGGGCACTTTGACTATGTAGGTTAACTAGCGAGTACTTGGACTCTAGGTTACCTAGCAGGCACTTGAACTATCTAGGTTACCTATCGGGCCCTTGGACTATGTAGGTTTCCTAGCAGGCACTTGGACTATCTAGGTTAACGAACGGGCACTTGGACTATGTAGGTAACCTAGCGGGCACTTGGACAGTCTAGGTTACCTAGCGGGCACTTGGACTATCTAGGTTAACTAACAGGCACTTGGACGATGTAGGTTACCCAGCGGGCACTTGGACTATGTAGGATCCCTATCGGACATTTGGAATACTTAGGTTACCTTGCGGGCACTTGGACTATCTAGGTTAACTAGCGGGCACTTGGACTATCTAGGTCAACTACAGGGCCCTTGTACTATGTAGGTTAACTAGCGAGCCCTTGGACTATCTAGGTTATCTAGCGGGCACGTGGAATATGTAGGTTAACTAGCGGACACTTGCACTATGTAGGTTACCTAGCAGGCACTTGCACTATCTAGGTTAACTAGCGGGCACTTGGACTATCTAGGTTAACTAGCGTGCACTTGGACTATGTAGGTTCCTTAGCGGGCACTTGGACTATCTAGGTTGCGTAGCTGGCACTTGGACGATATAGGTTAACTAGTGTGCCCTTGGAATATCTAGGTTACGTAACGGGCACTTGGTATATAGGTTAACTAGCGGACACTTGGACTATGTAAGTTAACTAAAGGACACTTGGTTATCTAGGTTAACTAGTGGGCCCTTGGACTATGTAGGTTAACTAGCGGGCACTTGCACAATCTAGGTTAACTAGCGGGCACTTGGACGATCTAGGTTAACTAGCGAGCACTTGAACTATCAAAGTGAACAAGTGAGCCTTTGGACTATGTTGGTTAACTAGCGGGCCCTTGGACTATGTAGATTAACTAGTGGCACTTGGACTACCTACGTTAAGTAGCGGGCCCTTGGACTATCTAGATGAACTACCGGACACTTGGATTATGTAGGCTAACTAGGGGGCCCTTGGACGATCTAGGTTGCCTAGCGGGTACATGAACAATCTAGGTTAACAAGCGGGCACTTGCAGTATCTAGGTTAACTAGCGGGAACTTGGACTATGTAGGTTCCTTAGCGTGCACTTGGACTATGTAGGTTCCTTAGCTGGCACTTGGAATATCTAGGTTGCCTAGCGGGCACTTGGACGATATAGGTTAACTAGCGTGCCCTTGGAATATCTAGGTTATGTAACGGGCACTTGGTATATAGGTTAAGTAGCGGGCAGTTGGACTATGTAAGTTAACTAAAGGACACTTGGTTATCTAGGTTAACTAGTGGGCCCTTGGACTATGTAGGTTAACTAGCGGGCACTTGGACAATCTAGGTTAACTAGCGGGCACTTGGACGATCTAGGTTAACTAGCGGGCACTTGAACTATCAAAGTGAATAAGTGAGCCTTTGGACTATGTTGGTTAACTAGCGGGCCCTTGGACTATCTGGGTTACCTAGCGGGCACTTGGACTATGTAGGTTACCTAGTGGGCACTTGGATTTTCTAGGTTAACGAACGGGCACTTGGAATATGCAGGTAACCTAGCGGGCACTTGGACTGTCTAGGTTACCTAGCGGGCACTTGGACTTCTAGGTTAACGAACGGGCTCTTGGACTATGTAGGTTGCCTAGCGGGCACTTGGACTATCTAGGTTAGGTAACGGGCACTTGGACTATCTAGGTTACCTAACGGGCACTTTGACTATCTAGGTTACATAGCATGCACTTGGACTATGTAGGTTAACTAGCGAGTACTTGGACTCTAAGTTACCTAGCGGGCACTTGAACTATCTAGGTTACCTATCGGGCCCTTGGACTATGTAGGTTTCCTAGCAGGCACTTGGACTATCTAGGTTAACGAACAGGCACTTGGACGATGTAGGTTACCTAGCGGGCACTTGGACTATGTAGGATACCTATCGGACATTTGGAATACTTAGGTTACCTAGCGGGCACTTGGACTATCTAGGTTAACTAGCGGGCACTTGGACTATCTAGGTCAACTAGTGGGCCCTTGTACTATGTAGGTTAACTAGCGAGCACTTGGACTATCTAGGTTATCTAGCGGGCACTTGGAATATGTAGGTTACCTAGCAGGCACTTGCACTATCTAGGTTAACTAGCGGGCACTTGGACTATCTAGGTTAACTAGCGTGCACTTGGACTATGTAGTTTCCTTAGCGGGCACTTGGACTATCTAGGTTGCGTAGCTGGCACTTGGACGATATAGGTTAACTAGCGTGCCCTTGGAATATCTAGGTTACGTAACGGGCACTTGGTATATAGGTTAACTAGCGGGCACTTGGACTATGTAGGTTACCTAGAGGACACTTGGACTATCTAGGTTAACTAGTGGACCCTTGGACTATGTAGGTTAACTAGCGGGCACTTGGACAATCTAGGTTAACTAGCGGGCACTTGGAAGATCTAGGTTAACTAGCGGTCACTTGAACTCTCAAAGTGAACAAGTGAGCCCTTGGACTATGTAGGTTAACTAGCGGGCCCTTGGACTCTTTGGGTTACCTAGCAGGCACTTGGGCTATATGGGTTACCTAGCGGGCACTTGGACTATGTAGGTTCCCTAGCGGGCCCTTGGAACTATATAAGTTCCCTAGCGGGCACTTGGACTATGTGGTTCCCTAGCGGGCATTTGGACTATCTAGGTTAACTAGCGAGCACTTGGACTATCTAGATTAACTAGCGGGCATTTGGACTCTTAGGTCCCCTAGCGGGCATTTGGACTATATTGGTTACCTAGCTGGCACTTGGACTATGTAGGTTAACGAACGGGCACTTGGACTATGTAGGTAACCTAGTGGTCACTTGAACTGTCTAGGTTACCTAGCGGGCACTTAGACTATGTAGGTTCCCTAGAAGGCACTTGGAGAATGTAGGTTAACTAGCGGGCCCTTGGATGATGTAGGTTAACTAGCGGGCCCTAGGACAATGTAGGTTAACTAGCGTTCCCTTGGAGTATGTAGGTTACCTAGCCGGCCCTTGGACTATGTAGATTAACTAGCGGGTACTTGGACTATGTAGGTTAACTAGCGGGCCCTTGGACTATGTAGATTAACTAGCGGCACTTGGACTATCTACGTTAACTAGCGGGCCCTTGGACTATGTATATTCCAGAGCGGGCACTTTGACTACCTTGGTTCCCTAGCGGGCACTTGTACAATGTAGGTTAATTAGCGGACTTTTGGACGATCTAGGTTAACTAGCGGGTACTTGGACTATGTAGGTTAAATAGCGGGCCCTTGAAATATGTAGATTAACTAGCGGCACTTGGACTATCTACATTAACTAGCGGGCTCTTGGACTATGTAGATTCCCTAGTGGGCACGTGGACAATATAGGTTCCCTAGCGGGCACTTGGACTCTGTATGTTCCCTAGCGGGCCCTTGGACTATGTATGTTCCCTACGGACCCTTGAACTATGTAAGTTAACTACCGGGCACTTTGACTATTTAGGTTAACTAGCGCGCCCTTGGACTATCTAGGTTAACTAGCGGGCACTTGGACGATCTAGGTTAACTAGCGGGCACTTGAACTATCAAAGTGAATAAGTGAGCCTTTGGACTATGTTGGTTAAGTAGCGGGCCCTTGGACTATCTGGGTTACCTAGCGGGCACTTGGGCTATATAGGTTACCTAGCGGGCACTTGGACTATGTAGGTTACCTAGTGGGCACTTGGATTTTCTAGGTTAACGAACGTGCACTTGGAATATGCAGGTAACCTAGCGGGCACTTGGACTGTCTAGGTTACCTAGCGGGCACTTGGACTTCTAGGTTAACGAACGGGCTCTTGGACTATGTAGGTTGCCTAGCGGCCACTTGGACTATCTAGGTTAGGTAACGGGCACTTGGACTATCTAGGTTACATAGCAGCACTTGGACTATGTAGGTTAACTAGCGAGTACTTGGACTCTAGGTTACCTAGCAGGCACTTGAACTATCTAGGTTACCTATCGGGCCCTTGGACTATGTAGGTTTCCTAGCAGGCACTTGGACTATCTAGGTTAACGAACGGGCACTTGGACTATGTAGGTAACCTAGCGGGCACTTGACAGTCTAGGTTACCTAGCGGGCACTTGGACTATCTAGGTTAACTAACAGGCACTTGGACGATGTAGGTTACCTAGCGGGCACTTGGACTATGTAGGATCCCTATCGGACATTTGGAATACTTAGGTTACCTTGCGGGCACTTGGACTATCTAGGTTAACTAGCGGGCACTTGGACTATCTAGGTCAACTACAGGGCCCTTGTACTATGTAGGTTAACTAGCGAGCCCTTGGACTATCTAGGTTATCTAGCGGGCACGTGGAATATGTAGGTTAACTAGCGGACACTTGCACTATGTAGGTTACCTAGCAGGCACTTGCACTATCTAGGTTAACTAGCGGGCACTTGGACTATCTAGGTTAACAAGCGTGCACTTGGACTATGTAGGTTCCTTAGCGGGCACTTGGACTATCTAGGTTGCGTAGCTGGCACTTGGACGATATAGGTTAACTAGCGTGCCCTTGGAATATCTAGGTTACGTAACGGGCACTTGGTATATAGGTTAACTAGCGGGCACTTGGACTATGTAAGTTAACTAAAGAACACTGGGTTATCTAGGTTAACTAGTGGGCCCTTGGACTATGTAGGTTAACTAGCGGGCACTTGCACAATCTAGGTTAACTAGCGGGCATTTGGACGATCTAGGTTAACTAGCGGTCACTTGAACTCTCAAAGTGAACAAGTGAGCCCTTGGACTATGTAGGTTAACTAGCGGGCCCTTGGACTCTTTGGGTTACCTAGCAGGCACTTGGGCTATATGGGTTACCTAGCGGGCACTTGGACTATGTAGGTTCCCTAGCGGGCCCTTGGAACTATATAAGTTCCCTAGCGGGCACTTGGACTATGTGGGTTCCCTAGCGGGCATTTGGACTATCTAGGTTAACTAGCGAGCACTTGGACTATCTAGATTAACTAGCGGGCATTTGGACTCTTAGGGCCCCTAGCGGGCATTTGGACTATACTGGTTACCTAGCGGGCACTTGGACTATGTAGGTTAACGAACGGGCACTTGGACTATGTAGGTAACCTAGTGGTCACTTGAACTGTCTAGGTTACCTAGCGGGCACTTAGACTATGTAGGTTCCCTAGAAGGCACTTGGAGAATGTAGGTTAACTAGCGGGCCCTTGGATGATGTAGGTTTACTAGCGGGCCCTAGGACAATGTAGGTTAACTAGCGGGCCCTTGGAGTATGTAGGTTACCTAGCGGGCCCTTGGACTATGTAGATTAACTAGCGGGTACTTGGACTATGTAGGTTAACTAGCGGGCCCTTGGACTATGTAGATTAACTAGCGGGCACTTGGACTATGTATATTCCAGAGCGGGCACTTGGACTATCTAGGTTCCCTAGCGGGCACTTGTACAATGTAGGTTAATTAGCAGACACTTGGACGATCTAGGTTAACTAGCGGGTACTTGGACTATGTAGGTTAAATAGCGGGCCCTTGAAATATGTAGATTAACTAGCGGCACTTGGACTATCTACATTAACTAGCGGGCTCTTGGACTATGTAGATTCCCTAGCGGGCACGTGGACAATATAGGTTCCCTAGCGGGCACTTGGACTCTGTATGTTCCCTAGCGGGCCCTTGGACTATGTATGTTCCCTACGGACCCTTGAACTATGTAAGTTAACTACCGGGCACTTTGACTATTTAGGTTAACTAGCGCGCCCTTGGACTATATAGGTTACCTAGCGGGCACTTGGACGATGTAGGTTAACTACCGGACACTTGCACTATCTAGGTTACCAAACGGGCATTTGGACTATGTAGGTAACCTAGCGGGCACTTGGAGAGTCTAGGTTACCTAGCGGGCACTTGGACTTCTAGGTTAACGAACGGGCACTTGGACTATGTATGTTGCATAGCGGGCAATTGGACTATCTAGGTTAGGTAAAGGGCACTTGGACTATCTAGGTTTCTTAGCGGACATTTGGAATATCTAGGTTAACTAGAGGGCACTTGGACTATCTAGGTTAACTAGCGTGCACTTGGACTATCTAGGTTTCTTAGCGGGTTCTTGGACTATGTAGGTTAACTAGCGGGGCCTTGGACTATGTAGATTAACTAGTGGCACTTGGACTATCTACGTTAAGTAGCGGGCCCTTGGACTATCTAGATGATCTACCGGGCACTTGGACTATGTAGGCTAACTAGGGGTCCTTGGATGATCTAGGTTGCCTAGCGGGTACATGAACTACCTAGGTTAACAAGCGGGCACTTGCAGTATCTAGGTTACCTAGCGGGAACTTGGACAATGTAGGTTAACTAGCGGGCACTTGGACTATCTAGGTTAACTAGCGTGCAATTGGACTATGTAGGTTCCTTAGCGTGCACTTGGACTATGTAGGTTCCTTAGCGGGCACTTGGACTATCTAAGTTGACTAGCGGGCACTTGGACGATATAGGTTAACTAGCGTGCCCTTGGAATATCTAGGTTACGTAACGGGCACTTGGTATATAGGTTAACTAGCGGGCACTTGGACAATGTAAGTTAACTAAAGGACACTTGGTTATCTAGGTTAACTAGTGGGCCCTTGGACTATGTTGGTTAACTAGCGGGCCCTTGGACTATCTGGGTTACCTAGCGGGCACTTGGGCTATATAGGTTACCTTGCGGGCAATTGGACTATGTAGGTTACCTAGTGGGCACTTGGACTTCTAGGTTAACGAACGGGCTCTTGGACTATGTAGGTTGCCTAGCGGGCACTTGGACTATCTAGGTTAGGTAACGGGCACCTGGACTATCTAGGTTACCTAACGGGCACTTTGACTATCTAGGTTACCTAGCGGGCCCTTGGACTATGTAGGTTTCCTAGCAGGCACTTGCACTATCTAGGTTAACGAACGGGCACTTGGACTATGTAGGTAACCTAGCGGGCCCATTGACTATTTAGGTTAACTAGCGAGCACTTGGACGATCTAGGTTACCTAGGGGAACTTTGACTATGTAGGTTAACTAGTGGGAACTTGGACTATCTAGGTTACCTAGCAGGCACTTGGACTATGTAGGTTAACTAGCGGGCACTTGGACTATCTAGGTTACGTAGCGGGCACTTGGACTATGTACGTACCCTAGCGGGCACTTGGACTATCTACCTTACCTAGCGGGCACTTGGACTATGTACGTTAACAAGCGGGCACTTGGACTATGTACATTTCCTAGCGGGTACTTGGACTATCTATTTTAACTAGCGGGCACTTGGACTATGTAGGTTCCCTATGGGGCACGTGGACTAGGTAGGTTCCCTAGCGGGCACTTGGTCTATCTAGGTTAACTAGCGGACACTTGGACTATCTAGGTTAACTAGTGAGCACTTGGACTATCTAGAATAACTAGCGCGGACTTGGACTATGTAGGTAACCTAGTGGTCACTTGAACTGTCTAGGTTACCTAGCGGGCACTTGGATTATGTAGGTTAACTAGCGGGCACTTGGACTATCTAGGATAACTAGCGGGCCCTTGGACGATGTAGGTTAACTAACGGGCCCTTGGACTATGTAGATTAACTAGCGGCACTTGGACTATCTACGTTAACTAGCGTGCCCTTGGACTATATAGATTCCCTAGCGGGCACTTGGACTATGAATGTTCCCTACGGACACTTGAACTATGTAACTTAACTACCAGGCACTTGGACTATGTATGTTAACTAGCGGGCCCTTGGACTACTTACGCTAACTAGCGGACACTTGCACTATGTAGGTTACCTAGCGGGCACTTGGACAATCTAGGTTACCTAACGGGCACTTGGACTATGTAGGTTCCCTAGCGGGCACTTGGATTATATAAGTTCCCTATCGGGCACTTGGACTATGTAGGTTAACTAGCGGGCATTTGGACTATGTAGGTTACCTAGCGGGCACTTGTACTGTGAAGGTTGCCTATCGGGCACTTGCAGAATGTAGGTTAACTAGGGGGCACTAGACAATGTAGGTTACCTAGCGGATCCTTGGACTATCTAGGTTACTTAGGGTGAACCTGGACTATGTAGGTTAACTAGTGGGCACTTGGACTATCTAGGTTACCTAGCAGGCACTTGGACTATGTAGGTTAACTAGCGGGCACTTGGACTATCTAGGTTACCTAGCGGGCACTTGGACTATGTACGTTCCCTAGCGGGGACTTGGACTATCTACGTTACCTAGCGGGCACTTGGACTATGTACGTTACCTAGCGGGCACTTGGACTATGTAGGTTCCCTAGCGGGCCCTTGGACTATATAAGTTCCCTAGCGGGCACTTGGAGTATGTGTGTTCCCTAGCGGGCATTTGGACTATCTAGGTTACCTAGTGAGCACTTGGATAATCTAGGTTCACTAGCGGGCATTTGGACTATTAGGGTCCCTAGCGGGCATTTGGACAATATTGGTTACCTAGCGGGCACTGGGACTATGTAAGTTAACGAACGGGCACTTGGAATATGCAGGTAACCTAGCGGGCACTTGGACTGTCTAGGTTCCCTATCGGGCACTTGGACTGTGTAGGTTAACTAGCGTGCATTTGGACTATGTAGGTTTACTAGCGGGCACTTGGACGATCTAGGTTAACTAGAGGGCACTTGGACTATCTAGGTTAACTAGCGGGCACTTGGATGATCATTGTTAACTAGCTGGCACTTGGACTATCTAGGTTAGCTAACGGGCACATGGACTAAGTACGTCCCCTAGTGGGCACTTGGACTATCTAGGTTAACTAACGGGCACTAGGACTATCTAGGTTAACTAGCGGGCACTTGGACTATCTAGGTTAGCTAACGGGCACATGGACTAAGTACGTCCCCTAGTGGGCACTTGGACTATGTAGGTCAACTAGCGGGCCCTTGGACTATCTAGGTTAGCTAACTGGCACGTGGACTATGTAGGTTAACTAGCGGACACTTGCACGATCTAGGTTAACTAGCGGGCTCTTGCACTATGTAGGTTAACTAGCGGGCACTTGGACGATATAGGTTAACTAGCGGGCACTTGGACTATCTAGGTTACCTAGCAGGCACTTGGACTATGTAGGTTAACTAGCGGGCACTTGGACTATCTAGGTTACGTAGCGGGCACTTGAACTATGTACGTTCCCTAGTGGGCACTTGGACTATCTACCTTACCCAGCGGGCACTTGGACTATGTACGTTAACGAGCGGGCACTTGGACTATGTACGTTTCCTAGCGGATAATTGGACTATCTATGTTAACTAGCGGGAACTTGGACTATGTAGGTTCCCTTTGGGGCACTTGGACTAGGTAGGTTCCCTAGCGGGCCCTTGGTCTATCTAGGTTAACTAGCGGGACCTTGGACTATCTAGGTTAACTAGTGAGCACTTGGACAATCTAGGTTCACTAGCGGGCATTTGGACTATTAGGGCCCCTAGCGGGCATTTGGACAATATTGGTTACCTAGCGGGCACTGGGACTATGTAGGTTAACGAACGGGCACTTGGAATATGCAGGTAACCTAGCGGGCACTTGGACTGTCTAGGTTCCCTATCGGGCACTTGGACTGTGTAGGTTAACTAGCGTGCATTTGGACTATGTAGGTTTACTAGCGGGCACTTGGACGATCTAGGTTAACTAGAGGGCACTTGGACTATCTAGGTTAACTAGCGGGCACTTGGATGATCATTGTTAACTAGCTGGCACTTGGACTATCTAGGTTAGCTAACGGGCACATGGACTAAGTACGTCCCCTAGTGGGCACTTGGACTATCTAGGTTAACTAACGGGCACTAGGACTATCTAGGTTAACTAGCGGGCACTTGGACTATCTAGGTTAGCTAACGGGCACATGGACTAAGTACGTCCCCTAGTGGGCACTTGGACTATGTAGGTCAACTAGCGGGCCCTTGGACTATCTAGGTTAGCTAACTGGCACGTGGACTATGTAGGTTAACTAGCGGACACTTGCACGATCTAGGTTAACTAGCGGGCTCTTGCACTATGTAGGTTAACTAGCGGGCCCATTGACTATGTAGGTTAACTAGCGGGCACTTGGACGATCTAGGTTAACTAGCGGGCACTTGGACGATATAGGTTAACTAGCGGGCACTTGGACTATCTAGGTTACCTAGCAGGCACTTGGACTATGTAGGTTAACTAGCGGACACTTGCACTATGTAGGTTACCTAGCGGGCACTTGGACAATCTAGGTTACCTAACGGGCACTTGGACTATGTAGGTTCCCTAGCGGGCACTTGGATTATATAAGTTCCCTATCGGGCACGTGGACTATGTAGGTTAACTAGCGGGCATTTGGACTATGTAGGTTACCTAGCGGGCACTTGTACTGTGAAGGTTGCCTATCGGGCACTTGCAGAATGTAGGTTAACTAGGGGGCACTAGACAATGTAGGTTACCTAGCGGATCCTTGGACTATCTAGGTTACTTAGGGTGAACCTGGACTATGTAGGTTGACTAGTGGGCACTTAGACTATCTAGGTTACCTAGCAGGCACTTGGACTATGTAGGTTAACTAGCGGGCACTTGGACTATCTAGGTTACCTAGCGGGCACTTAGACTATGTATGTTCCCTAGCGGGGACTTGGACTATCTACGTTACCTAGCGGGCACTTGGACTATGTACGTTACCTAGCGGGCACTTGGACTATGTAGGTTCCCTAGCGGGCCCTTGGACTATATAAGTTCCCTAGCGGGCACTTGGAGTATGTGTGTTCCCTAGCGGGCATTTGGACTATCTAGGTTACCTAGTGAGCACTTGGATAATCTAGGTTCACTAGCGGGCATTTGGACTATTAGGGTCCCTAGCGGGCATTTGGACAATATTGGTTACCTAGCGGGCACTGGGACTATGTAAGTTAACGAACGGGCACTTGGAATATGCAGGTAACCTAGCGGGCACTTGGACTGTCTAGGTTCCCTATCGGGCACTTGGACTGTGTAGGTTAACTAGCGTGCATTTGGACTATGTAGGTTTACTAGCGGGCACTTGGACGATCTAGGTTAACTAGAGGGCACTTGGACTATCTAGGTTAACTAGCGGGCACTTGGATGATCATTGTTAACTAGCTGGCACTTGGACTATCTAGGTTAGCTAACGGGCACATGGACTAAGTACGTCCCCTAGTGGGCACTTGGACTATCTAGGTTAACTAACGGGCACTAGGACTATCTAGGTTAACTAGCGGGCACTTGGACTATCTAGGTTAGCTAACGGGCACATGGACTAAGTACGTCGCCTAGTGGGCACTTGGACTATGTAGGTCAACTAGCGGGCCCTTGGACTATCTAGGTTAGCTAACTGGCACGTGGATTATGTAGGTTAACTAGCGGACACTTGCACGATCTAGGTTAACTAGCGGGCTCTTGCACTATGTAGGTTAACTAGCGGGCACTTGGACGATATAGGTTAACTAGCGGGCACTTGGACTATCTAGGTTACCTAGCAGGCACTTGGACTATGTAGGTTAACTAGCGGGCACTTGGACTATCTAGGTTACGTAGCGGGCACTTGAACTATGTACGTTCCCTAGTGGGCACTTGGACTATCTACCTTACCCAGCGGGCACTTGGACTATGTACGTTAACGAGCGGGCACTTGGACTATGTACGTTTCCTAGCGGATAATTGGACTATCTATGTTAACTAGCGGGAACTTGGACTATGTAGGTTCCCTTTGGGGCACTTGGACTAGGTAGGTTCCCTAGCGGGCCCTTGGTCTATCTAGGTTAACTAGCGGGACCTTGGACTATCTAGGTTAACTAGTGAGCACTTGGACAATCTAGGTTCACTAGCGGGCATTTGGACTATTAGGGCCCCTAGCGGGCATTTGGACAATATTGGTTACCTAGCGGGCACTGGGACTATGTAGGTTAACGAACGGGCACTTGGAATATGCAGGTAACCTAGCGGGCACTTGGACTGTCTAGGTTCCCTATCGGGCACTTGGACTGTGTAGGTTAACTAGCGTGCATTTGGACTATGTAGGTTTACTAGCGGGCACTTGGACGATCTAGGTTAACTAGAGGGCACTTGGACTATCTAGGTTAACTAGCGGGCACTTGGATGATCATTGTTAACTAGCTGGCACTTGGACTATCTAGGTTGGCTAACGGGCACATGGACTAAGTACGTCCCCTAGTGGGCACTTGGACTATCTAGGTTAACTAACGGGCACTAGGACTATCTAGGTTAACTAGCGGGCACTTGGACTATCTAGGTTAGCTAACGGGCACATGGACTAAGTACGTCCCCTAGTGGGCACTTGGACTATGTAGGTCAACTAGCGGGCCCTTGGACTATCTAGGTTAGCTAACTGGCACGTGGACTATGTAGGTTAACTAGCGGACACTTGCACGATCTAGGTTAACTAGCGGGCTCTTGCACTATGTAGGTTAACTAGCGGGCCCATTGACTATGTAGGTTAACTAGCGGGCACTTGGACGATCTAGGTTAACTAGCGGGCACTTGGACGATATAGGTTAACTAGCGGGCACTTGGACTATCTAGGTTACCTAGCAGGCACTTGGACTATGTAGGTTAACTAGCGGGCACTTGGACTATCTAGGTTACGTAGCGGGCACTTGAACTATGTACGTTCCCTAGTGGGCACTTGGACTATCTACCTTACCTAGCGGGCACTTGGACTATGTACGTTAACGAGCGGGCACTTGGACTATGTACGTTTCCTAGCGGATAATTGGACTATCTATGTTAACTAGCGGGAACTTGGACTATGTAGGTTCCCTTTGGGGCACTTGGACTAGGTAGGTTCCCTTGCGGGCCCTTGGTCTATCTAGGTTAACTAGCGGGACCTTGGACTATCTAGGTTAACTAGTGAGCACTTGGACTATCTAGGATAACTAGCGGGCACTTGGACTATGTAGGTAACCTAGTGGTCACTTGAACTGTCTAGGTTACCTAGCGGGCACTTGGACTATCTAGGTTAACTAGCGGGCCCTTGGACGATGTAGGTTAACTAGCGGGCCCTTGGACGACCTAGGTTAACTAGCGGGTATTTGGACTCTGTAGGTTAAGTAACGGGCCCTTGGACTATGTAGATTAACTAGCGTCACTTGGACTATTTATGTTAACTAGCGGGCCCTTGGACTATGTAGATTCCCTAGAGGGCACTTGGACTATGTATGTTCCAGAGCGGGCAATTGGACAATGTAGGTTCCCTAGCAGGCACTTGGAATATGTAGGTTCACTAGCGGGCACTTGGACTATGTAGGTTAACAAGCGGACTCTTGGAAGATCTAGGTTAACTAGCGGGTACTTGGACTATGTAGGTTAACTAGCAGGCCCTTGGACTATGTAGATTAAATAGCAGCACGTGGACTATCTACATTAACCAGCGGGCCCTTGGACTATGTAGATTCCCTAGCGGGCACTTGGACTACGTAGATTCCCTAGATGGCACTTGGACTATGTAGGTTCTCTAGCGGGCACTTGGACTATGAATGTTCCCTACGGACACTTGAACTATGTAAGTTAACTACCGGGCACTTGGACTATGTATGTTAACTAGCGAGCCCTTGGACTAGTTATGTTAACTAGCAGACACTTGCACTATGTAGGTTACCTAGCGGGCACTTGGACTATCTAGGTTACCTAACGGGTACTTGGACTATGTAGGTTCCCTAGCGGGCACTTCGATTATATAGGTTCCGTATTGGGCACTTGGGCTATGTAGGTTAACTAGTGGGCACTTGGACTATCTAGGTTACCTAGCAGGCACTTGGACTATGTAGGTTAACTAGCGGGCACTTGGACTATGTACGTTTCCTAGCGGGCACTTTGACTATCTACGTTACATAGCGGGCACTTGGACTATGTACGTTTCCTAGCGGGTACTTGGACTAGATAGGTTCCCTAGCGGGCACTTTGTCTATCTAGGTTAACTAGCGGGCACTTGGACTATCTAGGTTAACTAGCGAGCACTTGGACTATCTAGGTTAACTAGCGGGCATTTGGACAATTAGGGCCCCTAGCGGGCATTTGGAGTGGGCGCTTGGACTATGTAGGTTAACTAGCGGGCACTTGGACAATCTAGGTTAACTAGCGGGCACTTGGACGATCTAGGTTAACTAGCGGGCACTTGAACTATCAAAGTGAACAAGTGAGCCCTTGGACTATGTTGGTTAACTAGCGAGCCCTTGGACTATCTGGGTTACCCAGCGGGCACTTGGGCTATATAGGTTACCTAGCGGGCACTTGGACTATGTAGGTTACCTAGCGGACCCTTGGACTATCTAGGTTACTTAGGGTGAACCTGGACTATGTAGGTTAACTAGTGGGCACTTGGACTATCTAGATTACCTAGCAGGCACTTGGACTATGTAGGTTAACTAGCGGGCACTTGGACTATCTAGGTTACCTAGCGGGCACTTGGACTATGTACGTTCCCTAGCGGGGACTTGGACTATCTACGTTACCTAGCGGGCACTTGGACTATGTACGTTACCTAGCGGGCACTTGGACTATGTAGGTTCCCTAGCGGGCCCTTGGACTATATAAGTTCCCTAGCGGGCACTTGGAGTATGTGTGTTCCCTAGCGGGCATTTGGACTATCTAGGTTAACTAGTGAGCACTTGGACAATCTAAGTTCACTAGCGGGCATTTGGACTATTAGGGCCCCTAGCGGGCATTTGGACAATATTGGTTACCTAGCGGGCACTGGGACTATGTAGGTTAACGAACGGGCACTTGGAATATGCAGGTAACCTAGCGGGCACTTGGACTGTCTAGGTTCCCTATCGGGCACTTGGACTGTGTAGGTTAACTAGCGTGCATTTGGACTATGTAGGTTTACTAGCGGGCACTTGGACGATCTAGGTTAACTAGAGGGCACTTGGACTATCTAGGTTAACTAGCGGGCACTTGGATGATCATTGTTAACTAGCTGGCACTTGGACTATCTAGGTTAGCTAACGGGCACATGGACTCAGTACGTCCCCTAGTGGGCACTTGGACTATCTAGGTTAACTAACGGGCACTAGGACTATCTAGGTTAACTAGCGGGCACTTGGACTATCTAGGTTAGCTAACGGGCACATGGACTAAGTACGTCCCCTAGTGGGCACTTGGACTATGTAGGTCAACTAGCGGGCCCTTGGACTATCTAGGTAGCTAACTGGCACGTGGACTATGTAGGTTAACTAGCGGACACTTGCACGATCTAGGTTAACTAGCGGGCTCTTGCACTATGTAGGTTAACTAGCGGGCCCATTGACTATGTAGGTTAACTAGCGGGCACTTGGACGATCTAGGTTAACTAGCGGGCACTTGGACGATATAGGTTAACTAGCGGGCACTTGGACTATCTAGGTTACCTAGCAGGCACTTGGACTATGTAGGTTAACTAGCGGGCACTTGGACTATCTAGGTTACGTAGCGGGCACTTGAACTATGTACGTTCCCTAGTGGGCACTTGGACTATCTACCTTACCCAGCGGGCACTTGGACTATGTACGTTAACGAGCGGGCACTTGGACTATGTACGTTTCCTAGCGGATAATTGGACTATCTATGTTAACTAGCGGGAACTTGGACTATGTAGGTTCCCTTTGGGGCACTTGGACTAGGTAGGTTCCCTAGCGGGCCCTTGGTCTATCTAGGTTAACTAGCGGGACCTTGGACTATCTAGGTTAACTAGTGAGCACTTGGACTATCTAGGATAACTAGCGGGCACTTGGACTATGTAGGTAACCTAGTGGTCACTTGAACTGTCTAGGTTACCTAGCGGGCACATGGACTATCTAGGTTAACTAGCGGGCCCTTGGACGATGTAGGTTAACTAGCGGGCCCTTGGACGACCTAGGTTAACTAGCGGGTATTTGGACTCTGTAGGTTAAGTAACGGGCCCTTGGACTATGTAGATTAACTAGCGTCACTTGGACTATTTATGTTAACTAGCGGGCCCTTGGACTATGTAGATTCCCTAGAGGGCACTTGGACTATGTATGTTCCAGAGCGGGCAATTGGACAATGTAGGTTCCCTAGCAGGCACTTGGAATATGTAGGTTCACTAGCGGGCACTTGGACTATGTAGGTTAACAAGCGGACTCTTGGAAGATCTAGGTTAACTAGCGGGTACTTGGACTATGTAGGTTAACTAGCAGGCCCTTGGACTATGTAGATTAAATAGCAGCACTTGGACTATCTACATTAACCAGCGGGCCCTTGGACTATGTAGATTCCCTAGCGGGCACTTGGACTACGTAGATTCCCTAGAGGGCACTTGGACTATGTAGGTTCTCTAGCGGGCACTTGGACTATGAATGTTCCCTACGGACACTTGAACTATGTAAGTTAACTACCGGGCACTTGGACTATGTATGTTAACTAGCGGGCCCTTGGACTACTTATGTTAACTAGCAGACACTTGCACTATGTAGGTTACCTAGCGGGAACTTGGACTATCTAGGTTACCTAACGGGCACTTGGACTATGTAGGTTCCCTAGCGGGCACTTGGATTATATAGGTTCCCTATTGGGCACTTGGACTATGTAGGTTAACTAGTGGGCACTTGGACTATCTAGGTTACCTAGCAGGCACTTGGACTATGTAGGTTAACTAGCGGGCACTTGGACTATGTACGTTTCCTAGCGGGCACTTGGACTATCTACGTTACATAGCGGGCACTTGGACTATGTACGTTTCCTAGCGGGTACTTGGACTAGATAGGTTCCCTAGCGGGCACTTTGTCTATCTAGGTTAACTAGCGGGCACTTGGACTATCTAGGTTAACTAGCGGGCACTTGGACTATCTAGGTTAACTAGCGGGCATTTGGACTATTAGGGCCCCTAGCGGGCATTTGGAGTGGGCGCTTGGACTATGTAGGTTAACTAGCGGGCACTTGGACAATCTAGGTTAACTAGCGGGCACTTGGACGATCTAGGTTAACTAGCGGGCACTTGAACTATCAAAGTGAACAAGTGAGCCCTTGGACTCTGTTGGTTAACTAGCGGGCATTTGGACTATTAGGGCCCCTAGCGGGCATTTGGAGTGGGCGCTTGGAGTATGTACGTTTCCTAGCGGGCACTTGGACTATCTACGTTACATAGCGGGCTCTTGGACTATGTAGGTTTCCTAGCGGGCACTTGGACTATCTAGGTTAGGTAACGGGCACGTGCACTATCTAGTTTACCTAACGGGCACGTTGATTATCTAGGTTACATAGCGTGCACTTGGACTATGTAGGTTAACAAGGGAGCACTTGGACTCTAGGTTACCTAGCGGGCCCTTGGACTATGTAGGCTTCCTAGCAGGCACTTGGACTATCTAGGTTAACTAGTGGGCCCTTGGACTATGTAGATTAACTAGCGGCACTTGGACTATCTACGTTAACTAGCGGGCCCTTGGACTATGTAGATTCCCTAGCGGGCACTTGGACTATGTATGTTCCAGAGCGGGCACTTGGACTATCTAGGTTACCTAGCGGGCACTTGTACAATGTAGGTTAATTAGCGGACACTTGGACGATTTAGGTTAACTAGCGGGTACTTTTACAAGGTAGGTTAAATAGCGGGCCCATGAAATATGTAGGTTAACTAGCGGCACGTGGACTATCTACATTAACTAGCGGGCCCTTGGACTATGTAGATTCCCTAGCGAACACGTGGACTATGTAGGTTCCCTAGCGGGCACTTGGACTCTGTATGTTCCCTAGCGGGCACTTGGACTATGTATGTTCCCTATGGACACTTGAACAATGTAAGTTAACTACCGGGCACTTTGTCTATGTAGGTCAACAGCGGGCCCTTGGACTATCTAGGTGAGCTAACTGGCACGTGGACTATGTAGGTTAACTAGCGGACACTTTCACGATCTAGGTTAACTAGCGGGCTCTTGCACTATGTAGGTTAACTAGCGGGCACTTGGACTATCTAGGTTATCTAGCGGGCACTTGGAATATGTAGGTTAACTAGCGGACACTTGCACTATGTAGGTTACCTAGCAGGCACTTGGACTATCTAGGTTAACTAGCGGGCACTTGGACAATCTAGGTTAACTAGCAGGCACTTGGACGATCTAAGTTAATTAGCGGGCACTTGAACTATCAAAGTGAACAAGTGAGCCCTTGGACTATGTAGGTTAACTAGCGAGCCCTTGGACTCTTTGGGTTACCTAGCAGGCACTTGGGCTATATAGGTTACCTAGCGGGCACTTGGACAATGTAGGTTCCCTAGCGGGCCCTTGGACTATGTAAGTTCCCTATGGGCACTTGGACTATGTGGGTTCCCTAGCGGGCATTTGGACTATCTAGGTTAACTAGTGAGCTCTTGGACTATCTAGTTTAACTAGCGGGCATTTGGACTATTAGGGCCCCTAGCGGGCATTTGGACTATATTGGTTACCTAGCAGGCACTTGGACTATGTAGGTTAACGAACGGGCACTTGGACTATGTAGGTAACCTAGTGGTCAGTTGAACTGTCTAGGTTACCTACCGGGCTCTAGGACTATGTAGGTTCCCTAGAAGGCACTTGGAGAATGTAGGTTTAGTAGCGAGCCCTTGGACGATGTAGGTTAACTAGCGGGCCCTAGGACTATGTAGGATAACTAGCGGGCCCATGGAGTATGTAGGTTACCTAGCGGGCCCTTGGACTATGTAGATTAACTAGCGGGTACTTGGACTATGTAGGTTAACTAGCGGGCCCTTGGGCTATGTAGATTCCCTAGCGGGCACTTGGATTATGTATGTTCCAGATCAGGCACTTGGACAATCTAGGTTCCCTAGCGGGCACTTGGACTATGTATGTTCCCTACGGACACTTGAACTATGTAAGTTAACTACCGGGCACTTTGACTATGTAGGTTAACTAGCGGGCCCTTGGACTATCTAGGTTACCTAGCGGGCACTTGGACTATGTAGGTTAACTACCGGACACTTGCACTATCTAGGTTACCGAACTGGCATTTGGACTATGTAGGTAACCTAGCGGGCACTTGGAGAGTCTAGGTTACCTAGCGGGCACTTGGACTTCTAGGTTCAAGAACGGGCACTTGGACTATGTATGTTGCATAGCGGGCAATTGGACTATCTAGGTTAGGTAAAGGGCACTTGGACTATCTAGATTCGCTAGCGGGCATTTGGAAGATCTAGGTTAACTAGCGTGCACTTGGACTATCTAGGTTTCTTATCGGGTACTTGGACTATGTAGGTTAAGTAGCGGGCCCTTGGACTATGTAGATTAACTAGTGGCACTTGGACTATCTACGTCAAGTAGCAGGCCCTTGGACTATCTAGATGAACTACCGGGCACTTGGACCATGTAGGCTAACTAGGGGGCCCTTGGACGATCTAGGTTGCCTAGCGGGTACATGAACTATCTAGGATAACAAGCGGGCACTTGCAGTATCTAGGTTACCTAGAGGGAACTTGGACTATGTAGGTTAACTAGCGGGCACTTGGACTATCTAGGTTAACTAGCGTGCACTTGGACTATGTAGGTTCCTTAGCGGGCACTTGGACTATCTACGTTGCCTAGCGGGCACTTGGACGATATAGGTTAACTAGCGTGCCCTTGGAATATCTAGGTTACGTAACGGGCACTTGGTATATAGGTTAACTAGCGGGCACTTGGACTATGTACGTTAACTAAAGGACACTTGGACTATCTAGGTTAACTAGTGGGCCCTTGGACTATGTAGGTTAACTAGCGGGCACTTGGACAATCTAGGTTAACTAGCGGGCACTTGGACGATCTAGGTTAACTAGCGGGCACTTGAACTATCAAAGTGAACAAGTGAGCCCTTGGACTATGTTGGTTAACTAGCGGGCCCTTGAACTATCTGGGTTACCTAGCGTGCACTTGGGCTATATAGGTTATCTAGCGGGCACATGGACTATGTAGGTTACCTAGTGGGCACTTGGATTATCTAGGTTAACGATCGGGCACTTGGAATATGCAGATAACCTAGCGGGCACTTGGACTGTCTAGGTTACCTAGCGGGCACTTGGACTTCTAGGTTAACGAACGGGCTCTTGGACTATGTAGGTTGCCTAGCGGGCACTTGGACTATCTAGGTTAGGTAACGGGCACTTGGACTATCTAGGTTACCTAACGGGCACTTTGACTATATAGGTTACATAGTGTGCACTTGGACTATGTAGGTTAACTAGCGAGTACTTGGACTCTAGATTACCTAGCGGGCACTTGAACTATCTAGGTTACCTAGCGGGCCCTTGGACTATGTAGGTTTCCTAGCAGGCACTTGGACTATCTAGGTTAACGAACGGGCACTTGGACTATGTAGGTAACCTAGCGGGCACTTGGACAGTCTAGGTTACCTAGCGGGCACTTGGACTATATAGGTTAACTAACAGGCACTTGGACGATGTAGGTTACCTAGCGGGCACTTGGACTATGTAGGATCCCTATCGGACATTTGGACTACTTAGGTTACCTAGCGGGCACTTGTACTATGTAGGTTAACTAGCGGGCACTTGGACTATCTAGGTCAACTAGTGGGCCCTTGTACTATGTAGGTTAACTAGCGAGCACTTGGACTATCTAGGTTAACTAGCGGACCATGGACTATGTAGGTTAACTAGCGGTCCCTTGGACTATGTAGGTTTACTAGCGGGCACTTGGACGATCTAGGTTAACTAGAGGGCACTTGGACTATCTAGGTTAACTAGCGGGCACTTGGATGATCATTGTTAACTAGCGGGCACTTGGACTATCTAGGTTAGCTAACGGGCACATGGACTAAGTACGTCCCCTAGTGGGCACTTGGACTATCTAGGTTAACTAGCGGGCACTTGGACTATGAAGGTACCCTAGCGGGCACTTGGACTATGTAGGTCAACTAGCGGTCCCTTGGACTATCTAGGTTAGCTAACTGGCACGTGGACTATGTAGGTTAACTAGCGGACACTTGCACGATCTAGGTTAACTAGCGGGCTCTTACACTATGTAGGTTAACTAGCGGGCCCATTGACTATGTAGGTTAACTAGCAGGCACTTGGACGATCTAGGTTAACTAGCGGGCGCTTGGATGATATAGGTTAACTAGCGGGCACTTGGATTATCTAGGTTAGCTAGAGGGCTCTTGCACTATGTAGGTTAACTAGCGGGCCCATTGACTATTTAGGTTAACTAGCGGGCACTTGGACGATCTAGGTTACCTAGGGGGAACTTTGACTATGTAGGTTAACTAGAGGGCACTTGGACTATCTCGGTTACCTAGCAGGCACTTCGACTATGTAGGTTAACTAGCGGGCACTTGGACTATCTAGGTTACGTAGCGGGCACTTGGACTATGTACGTTCCCTAGCGGGCACTTGGACTATCTACCTTACCTAGCGGGCACTTGGACTATGTACTTTAACTAGTGGGCACTTGGACTATGTACGTTTCCTAGCGGGTACTTGGACTATCTATGTTAACTAGCGGGTACTTGGACTATGTAGGTTCCCTATGGGGCACGAGGACTAGGTAGGTTCCCTAGCAGGGACTTGGTGTATCTAGGTTAACTAGCGGTTACTTGTACTATCTAGGTTAACTAGTGAGTACTTGGACTATCTAGGATAACTAGCGGGCACTTGGACTATGTAGGTAACCTAGTGGTCACTTGAACTGTCTAGGTTACCTAGCGGGCACTTGGATTATGTAGGTTAACTGGCGGGCTTTTGGACTATCTAGGTTAACTAGCGGGCCCTCGGGCTATGTAGATTCCCTGGCGGGCACGTAGACTATGTAGATTAACTAGCAGCACTTGGACTATCTACATTAAACAACGGGCCCTTGGACTATGTAGATTACCAAGCGGGCACTTGGACTACGTAGGTTCCCTAGCGAGCACTTGGACTATGAAAGTTCCCTACGGACACTTGAACTATGTAAGTTAACTACCGGGCACTTGGACTATGTATGTTAACTAGCGGACCCTTGGACTACTTAGGTTAACTAGCGGACACTTGCACTATGTAGGTTACCTAGCGGGTACTTGGACTATCTAGGTTACCTAACGGGCACTTGGACTATGTAGGTTCCCTAGCGGGCACTTGGATTATATAGGTTCCCTATCGGGCACTTGGACTATGTAGGTTAACTAGCGGGCATTTGGACTATGTAGGTTGCCTATCGGGCACTTGGAGAATGTAGGTTAACTAGGGGACACTAGGACAATGTAGGTTACCTAGCGGTCCCTTGCACTATCTAGGTTACTTAGGGGGAACCTGGACTATGTAGGTTAACTAGTGGGCACTTGGACTATCTAGGTTACCTAGCAGGCACTTGGACTATGTAGGTTAACTAGCGGGCACTTGGACTATCTAGGTTACCTAGCGGGCACATGGACTATGTACGTTCCCTAGCAGGCACTTGGAATATCTACGTTACCTAGCGGGCACTTGGACTATGTACGTTACCTAGCGGGCACTTGGACTATGTACGTTTCCTAGCGGGTATTTGGACTAGATAGGTTCCCTCCGGGCACTTGGTCTATCTAGGTTAACTAGCGAGCACTTGGACTATCTAGGTTAACTAGCGAGCACTTGGACTATCTAGGTTAGCTAGCGGGCATTTGGACTATTAGGGCCCCTAGGGGGCATTTGGAATGTATTGGTTACCTAGCGGGCACTTGGAGTATGTAGGTTAACGAACGGGCACTTGGAATATGCAGGTAACCTAGCGGGCACTTGGAATGTCTAGGTTCCCTATCCGGCACTTGGACTATGTAGGTTAACTAGCGGGCATTTGCACTATGTAGGTTTACTAGCGGGCACTTGGACGATCTAGGTTAACTAGAGGGCACTTGGACAATCTAGGTTAACTAGCGGGCACTTGGATGATCATTGTTAACTAGCGAGCACTTGGACTATCTAGGTTAGCTAGCGGGCACATGGACTAAGTACGTCCCCAGGTGGGCACTTGGACTATCTAGGTTAACTAACGGTCACTAGGACTATCTAGGTTAACTAGCGGGCACTTGGACTATCTAGGTTACCTAGCTTGCACTTGGACTATGTACGTTCCCTATCGGGCACGTGGACTATGTAGGTTAACTACAGGGCCCATTGACTATGTAGTTTAACTAGCGGGCACTTGGATGATCTAGGTTAACTAGCGGGCACTTGGACGATATAGGCTAACTAGCGGGCACTTGGATTATCTAGGTTAGCTAGCGGGCTCTTGCACTATGTAGGTTAACTAGCGGGCCCATTGACTATTTAGGTTAACTAGCGGGCAGTTGGACTATGTAGGTTCCCTTGGGGCACTTGGACTAGGTAGGTTCCCTAGCGGGCACTTGGTCTATCTAGGTTAACTAGCGGGCACTTGAACTATCTAGGTTAACTAGTGAATACTTGGACTATCTAGGATAACTAGCGGGCACCTGGACTATGTAGGTAACCTAGTGGTCACTTGAACTGTCTAGGTTAACTAGCGGGCCCTTGGACGATGTAGGTTAACTAGCGGGCCCTTGGACGATGTAGGTTAACTAGCGGGCCCTTGGACGATATAGGTTAACTAGTGGGTATTTGGACTATGTAGGTTAAGTAACGGGCCCTTGGACTATGTAGATTAACTAGCGGCACTTGGACTATCTACATTAACTAGCGGGCCCTTGGACTATGTAGATTCCCTAGAGGGCACTTGGAGAATTTATGTTCCAGAGCGGGCACTTGGACAATGTAGGTTCCCTAGCAGGCACTTGGACTATGTAGGTTCCCTAGCGGGCACTTGGACTATGTAGGTTAACTAGCGGACACTTGGACGATCTAGGTTAACTAGCGGGTACGTGGACTATGTAGGTTAACTAGCAGGCCCTTGGACTATGTAGATTAAATAGCAGCACTTGGACTATCTACATTAACCAGCGGGCCCTTGGACTATGTAGATTCCCTAGCGGGCACTTGGACTACGTAGGTTCCTTAGAGGGCACTTGGACTATGTAGGTTCCCTAGCGGGCACTTTGACTATGAATGTTCCCTACGGACACTTGAACTATGTAATTTAACTACCGGGCACTTGGACTATGTATGTTAACTAGCGGGCCCTTGGATTACTTATGTTAACTAGCAGACACTTGCACTATGTAGGTTACCTAGCGGGCACTTGGACTATCTAGGTTACCTAACGGGCACTTGGAGTATGTAGGTTCCCTAGCGGGCACTTGGATTATATAGGTTCCCTATCGGGCACTTGGACTATGTAGGTTAACTAGTGGGCACTTGGACTATCTAGGTTACCTAGCAGGCACTTGGACTATCTACGTTACCTAGCGGGTACTTGGACTATGTACATTACCTAAGGGGCACTTTGACTATGTACATTTCCTAGCGGGTACTTGGACTAGATAAGTTCCCTAGCGGGCACTTGGTCTATCTAGGTTAATTAGCGGGCAATTGGACTATGTACGTTTCCTAGCGGGTACTTGGACTAGATAGGTTCCCTAGCGGGCACTTGGTCTATCTAGGTTAACTAGCGGGCACTTGGACTATCTAGGTTAACTAGCAAGCACTTGGATTATATAGGTTCCCTATTGGGCACTTGGACTATGTAGGTTAACTAGTGGGCACTTGGACTATCTAGGTTACCTAGCAGGCACTTGGACTATGTAGGTTAACTAGCGGACACTTGGACTATGTACGTTTCCTAGCAGGCACTTGGACTATCTACGTTACCTAGCGGGCACTTGGACTATATACGTTACCAAGCGGGCCCTTGGACTATGTACGTTTCCTAGCGGGTACTTGGACTAGATAGGTTCCCTAGCGGGCACTTGGTCTATCTAGGTTAACTAGCGGGCACTTGGACTATCTAGGTTAACTAGCGAGCACTTGGACTATCTAGGTTAACTAGCGGGCATTTGGAGTATTAGGGCCCCTAGCGGGCATTTGGAGTGGGCCCTTGGACTCTGTTGGTTAACTAGCGGGCACGTGGACAATCTAGGTTAACTAGCGGGCACTTGAACTATCAAAGTGAACAAGTGAGCCCTTGGACTATGTTGGTTAACTAGCGGGCCCTTGGAATATCTGGGTTACCTAGCGGGCACTTGGGCTATATAGGTTACCTAGAGGGCACTTGGACTATGTAGGTTACCTAGTGGGCACTTGGATTATCTAGGTTAACAAACGGAGACTTGGAATATGCAGGTGACCTAGCGGGCACTTGGATTGTCTAGTTTCCCTATCGGGCACATGGACTATGTAGGTTGCCTAGCGGGCACTTGGACTATGTAGGTTACCTAGTGGGCACTTGGATTATCTAGGTTAACGAACGGACACTTTGAATATGCAGGTAACCTAGCGGGCACTTGGACTGTCTAGGTTACCTAGCGGACACTTGGACTTCTAGGTAAACGAACGGGCTCTTGGACTATGTATGTTGCCTAGCGGGCACTTGGACTATCTAGGTTAGGTAACAGGCACTTGGACTATCTAGGTTACCTAACGGGCACTTTGACTATCAGGTTACATAGCGTGCACTTGGACTATGTAGGTTAACTGGCGAGCACTTGGATTCTAGGTTACCTTACGGGCACTTGAACTATCTAGGTTACCTATCGGGCCCTTGGACTATGTAGGTTTCCTAGCAGGCCCTTGGACTATCTAGGTTAACTAGCGGGCCCTTGGACTATGTAGATTCCCTAGCGGGCACTTGGACTATGTATGTTCCAGAGCGGGCACTTGGACAATGTAGGTTCCCTAGCAGGCACTTGGACTATGTAGGTTCCCTAGCGGGCACTTGGACTATGTAGGTTAACTAGCGGACACTTGGACGATCTAGGTTAACTAGCGGGTACTTGGACTATGTAGGTTAACTTGCGGGCCCTTGGAATATGTAGATTAACTAGCAGCACTTGGACTATCTACATTAACCAGCAGGCCCTTGGACTATGTAGATTCCCTAGCGGGCACTTGGACTACATAGATTCCCTAGAGGGCACTTGGACTATGTAGGTTCCCTAGCGGGCACTTGGACTATGTAGGTTCCCTAGCGGGCACTTGGACTATGAATGTTCCCTACGGACACTTAAACTATGTAAGTGAACTACCGGGCACTTGGACTATGTATGTTAACTAGCGGGCCCTTGGACTACTTAGGTTAATTAGCTGGCCCTTGGACTATGTAGGTTACCTAGCGGGCCCTTGGACTATGTAGATTCCCTAGCGGGCACTTGGACTATGTATGTTCCAGAGCGGGCACTTGGACTACGTAGGTTCCCTAGCTGGTCCTTGGACTATGTAGGTTCCAGAGCGGGCACTTGGACTATCTAGGTTCCCTAGCGGGCACTTTGACTATGTAGGTTAACTAGCGGACACTTGGATGATCTAGGTTAACTAGCGGGTACTTGGACTATGTAGGTTATCTAGCGGGCCCTTGGACTATGTAGATTAACTAGCAGCACTTGGACTATCTAAGTTAACTAGCGGGCCCTTGGACTATGTAGATTCCCTAGCGGGCACTTGGAATATGTAGGTTCCCTAGCGGGCACTTGGAGTATGTATGTTCCCTAGCGGAGACTTGGACTATGTAGGTTACCTAGCAGACACTTGCACTATGTAGGTTACCTAACGGGCACTTGGACTATGTAGGTTAACTAGAGGACACTTGGACGATCTAGGTTAACTAGAGGGCCCTTGGATGATGTAGGTTAACTAGCCAGTACTTGAACGATCTAGGTTAACTAGCGGGCACTTGGACGATCTAGGTTAACTAAGGGGCACTTGGACTATCAAAGTTAACAAGCGAGCCCTTGGACTATGTAGGTTAACTAGCAGGCCCTTGGACTATCTAGGTTACCTAGATAGCACTTAGACTATATAGGTTCCTTAGCGGGCACTTGCACTATCTAGGTTAACGACGGGCACTTGGACTATGCAGGTAACCTAGCGGGCACTTGGACTGTCTAGGTTACATAGTGGGCACTTGGACTTCTAGGTTAACAAACGGGCACTTGGACTATGTAGGTTGCCTAGCTGGCACTTGGACTGTCTAGGTTAGGTAACGGGCACTAGAACTATCTAGGTTACCTAGCGGGCCCTTGGACTATGTACGTCCCCTATTGGGCACTTGGACTATCTTGATTAACTAGCGGACACTTGGACTATCTAGGTTACCTAGCGGACACTTGGACTATGTAAGTTAACTAGCGGACACTTGCACGATCTAGGTTAACTAGAGCGCCCATACACTATGTAGGTTAACTAGCGGTCCCATGGATTATGTAGGTTTACCAGCAGGCACTTGGACTATGTAGTTTCCCTAGCGAGCATTTGGACTATTTAGGTTACCAAGCGGGCACTTGGACTATGTAGGTTACCTAGCGAGCACTTGGACTATGTAGGTTCCCTAGCGGCCACTTGGATTATGTAGGTTCCCTTTAGGGCACTTGGATTATGTAGGTTAACTAGCGGGCACTTGGACTATCTAGGTTAACTAGCGGGCCCTTGGACGATGTAGGTTAACTAGCGGGCCCTTGGACGATCTAGGTTAACTACCGGGTAAGTGAACTATGTAGGTTAACTAGCGGGCCCTTGGACTATGTAGATTAACTAGCCGCACTTGGACTATCTACGTTAACTAGCGGGCATTGGACTATGTAGATAACCTAGCGGGCACTTGGACAATGTAGATTAACTAGCAGCACTTGGACTATCTCCTTTAACCAGCGGGCCCTTGGACTATGTAGATTCCCTAGCGGGCATTTGGACTACGTAGGTTCCCTAGCGGGCACTTGGACTATGAATGTTCCCTACGGACACTTGAACTATGCAAGTTAACTACCGGGCACTTGGACTATGTATGTTAACTAGCGGGCCCTTGGACTACTTATGTTAACTATCGGACACGTGCACTATGTAGGTTACCTAGCGGGCATTTGGACTATCTAGGTTAACTAGCGGGCACCTGGACTATGTACGTTCCCTAGCGGGCACTTGGGCTATCTACGTTACCTAGCGGGCACTTGGACTATGTAGGTAAACGAACGGGCACTTGGACTATGTAGGTAACCTAATGGTCACTTGGACTGTCTAGGTTACCTAGCGGGAACTTGGACTATGTAGGTTAACTAGCGGGCACTTGGACTATCAAGGTTAACTAGCGGGGCCTTGCTCTATGTAGGTTAACTAGTAGGCCTTTGGACTATGTAAGTTAACTAGAGGGCACTTTGATGATCCTGGTTAACTAGCGGGCACTTGGAATATCTAGGTTAACTAGCGGACATTTGGACTATCTAGGTTAACTAGAGGGCACTTGGACTATGTAGGTTACCTAGCGGGCCCTTGGACTATGTAGATTCCCTAGCGGGCACTTGGACTATGTATGTTCCAGAGCGGGCACTTGGACAATGTAGGTTCCCTAGCAGGCACTTGGACTATGTAGGTTCCCTAGCGGGCACTTGGACTATGTAGATTAACTAGCGGACACTTGGAAGATCTAGGTTAACTAGCGGGTACTTGGACTATGTAGGTTAACTAGCAGGCCCTTGGATTATGTAGATTAACTAGCAGCACTTGGACTATCTACATTAACCAGCGGGCCCTTGGACTATGTAGATTCCCTAGCGGGCACTTGGACTACGTAGGTTCCCTAGAGGGCACTTGGACTATGTAGGTTCGCTAGCGGGCACTTGGACTATGAATGTTCCCTACGGACACTTGAAGTATGTAAGTTAACTACCGGGCACTTGGACTATGTATGTTAACTAGCGGGCCCTTGGACTACTTATGTTAACTAGCAGACACATGCACTATGTAGGTTACCTAAAGGGCACTTGGACTATCTAGGTTACCTAACGGGCACTTGGACTATGCAGGTTCCCTAGCGGGCACTTGGATTATATAGGTTCCCTATTGGGCACTTGGACTATGTAGGTTAACTAGTGGGCACTTGGACTATCTAGGTTACCTAGCAGGCACTTGGATTTTGTAGGTTAACTAGCGGGCACTTGGACTATGTACGTTTCTTAGCGGGCACTTGGACTTTCTACGTTACCTAGCGGGCACTTGGACTATGTACGTTACCTAGCGGGCCCTTGGACTATGTACGTTTCCTAGCGGGTACTTGGATTAGATAGGTTCCCTAGCGGGCACTTGGTCTATCTAGGTTAACTAGCGGGCACTTGGACTATCTAGGTTAACTAGCGAGCACTTGGACTATCTAGGTTAACTAGCGGGCATTTGGACTATTAGGGCCCCTAGCGGGCATTTGGAGTGGGTCCTTGGACTATGTAGGTTAACTAGCGGGCACTTGGAGGATCTAGGTTAACTAGCGGGCACTTGAACTATCAAAGTGAACAAGTGAGCCCTTGGACTATGTTGGTTAACTAACGGGCCCTTGGACTATCTGGGTTACCTAGCGGGCACTTGGGCTATATAGGTTACCTAGCGGGCACTTGGACTATGTAGGTTACCTAGTGGGCACTTGGATTATCTAGGTTAACGAACGGGCACTTGGAATATGCAGGTAACCTAGCGGGCACTTGGACTGTCTAGGTTACCTAGCGGACACTTGGACTTCTAGGTTAACGAACGGGCTCTTGGACTATGTAGGTTGCCTAGCGGGCACTTGGACTATCTAGGTTAGGTAACAGGCACTTGGACTATCTAGGTTACCTAACGGGCACTTTGACTATCTAGGTTACATAGCGTGCACTTGGACTATGTAGGATAACTAGCGAGCACATGGACTCTAGGTTACCTTACGGGCACTTGAACTATCTAGGTTACCTAGCGGGCCCTTGGACTATGTAGGTTTCCTAGCAGGCCCTTGGACTATCTAGGTTAACTAGCGGGCCCTTGGACTATATAGATTCCCTGGCGGGCACTTGGACTATGTATGTTCCAGAGCGGGCACTTGGACAATGTAGGTTCCCTAGCAGGCACTTGGACTATGTAGGTTCCCTAGCGGGCACTTGAACTATGTAGGTTAACTAGCGGACACTTGGACGACCTATGTTAACTAGCGGGTACTTGGACTATGTAGGTTAACTTGCGGGCCCTTGCACTATGTAGATTAAGTAGCAGCACTTGGACTATCTACATTAACCAGCGGGCCCTTGGACTATGTAGATTCCCTAGCGGGCACTTGGACTACGTAGGTTCCCTGACGGGCCCTTGGACTATGTAGTTTCCCTAGCGAGGCACTTGGACTATGAATGTTCCCTACGGACACTTGAACTATGTAAGTTAACTACCGGGCACTTGGACTATGTATGTTAACTAGCGGGCCTTTGACTACTTATGTTAACTAGCAGACACTTGCACTATGTAGGTTACCTAACGGGCACTTGGACTATGTAGGTTCCCTAGCGGGCACTTGGATTATATAGGTTCCCTATTGGGCACTTGGACTATGTAGGTTAACTAGTGGGCACTTGGACTATCTAGGTTACCTAGCAGGCACTTGGACTATGTAGGTTAACTAGTGGGCACTTGGACTATGTACGTTTCCTAGCGGGCACTTGGACTATCTACGTTACCTAGCGGGCACTTGGACTATGTACGTTACCTAGCGGGCACTTGGACTATGTACGTTTCCTAGCGGGTACTTGGACTAGATAGGTTCCCTAGCGGGCACTTGGTCTATCTAGGTTAACTAGCGGGCACTTGGACTATCTAGGTTAACTAGCGAGCACTTGGACTATCTAGGTTAACTAGCGGGCATTTGGACTATTAGGGCCCCTAGCGGGCATTTGGAGTGGGCCGTTGGACTATGTAAGTTAACTAGCGGGCACTTGGAAAATCTAGATTAACTAGCGGGCACTTGAACTATCAAAGTGAACAAGTGAGCCCTTGGACTATGTTGGTTAACTAGCGGGCCCTTGGACTATCTGGGTTACCTAGCGGGCACTTGGGTTATATAGGTTACCTAGCGGGCACTTGGACTATGTAGGTTACCTAGTGGGCACTTGGATTATCTAGGTTAACGAACAGGCACTTGGAATATGCAGGTAACCTAGCGGGCACTTGGACTGTCTAGGTTACCTAGCGGACAATTGGACTTCTAGTTAACGAACGGGCTCTTGGACTATGTAGGTTGCCTAGCGGGCACTTGGACTATCTAGGTTAGGTAACAGGCACTTGGACTATCTAGGTTACCTAACGGGCACTTTGACTATCTAGGTTACATAGCGTGCACTTGGACTATGTAGGTTAACTAGCGAGCACTTGGACTCTAGGTTACCTTACAGGCACTTGAACTATCTAGGTTACCTAGCGGGCCCTTGGATTATGTAGATTCCCTAGTGGGCACTTGGACTATGTATGTTCCAGAGCGGGCACTTGGACAATGTAGGTTCCCTAGCTGGCACTTGGACTATGTAGGTTCCCTAGCGGGCACTTGGACTATGTAGGTTAACTAGCAGACACTTGGACGATCTAGGTTAACTAGCGGGTACTTTGACTATGTAGGTTAACTTGTGGGCCCTTGGACTATGTAGATTAACTAGCAGCACTTGGACTATCTACATTAACCAGCGGGCCCTTGGACTATGTAGATTCCCTAGCGGGCACTTGAACTACGTAGGTTCCCTAGCGGGCACTTGGACTATGTAGGTTCCCTAGCGGACACTTCGACTATGAATGTTCCCTACGGACACTTGAACTATGTAAGTTAACTACCGGGCACTTGGACTACTTAGGTTAACTAGCGGACACTTGCACTATGTAGGTTACCTAGCGGGCACTTGGACTATCTAGGTTACCTAACTGGCACTTGGACTATGTAGGTTCCCTAGCGGGCACTTGGATTATATAGGTTCCCTCTCGGGCACTTGGACTATGTAGGTTAACTAGCGGGCATTTGGAATGTGTAGGTTACCTAGCGGGCACTTGGACTATGTAGGTTGCCTATCGGGCACTTGGAGAATGTAGGTTAACTAGGGGGCACTAGGACAATGTAGGTTACCTAGCGGACCCTTGGACTATCTAGGTTACTTAGAGGGAATCTGGACTATGTAGGTTAACTTGTGGGCACTTGGACTATCTAGGTTACCTAGCAGGCACTTGGACTATGTAGGTTAACTAGCGGGCACTTGGACTATGTACGTTTCCTAGCGGGCACTTGGACTATTTACGTTACCTAGCGGGCACTTGGACTATGTACGTTACCTAGCGGGCACTTGGACTATGTACGTTTCCTAGCGGGTACATGGACTAGATAGGTTCCCTAGCGGGCACTTGGACTATCTAGGTTACCTAGCAGGCATTTGGATTATGAAGGATCCCTAGCGGGCACTTGGACAATCTAGGTTAACTAGCAGGCACTTGGACTATCTAGGTTACCTAGAGGTCACTTGGACTATGTACGTTCCCTAGCGGGCCCTGGGACTATCTAGGTTAACTAGCGGACCTTGGACTAAGTAGGTTAACAAGCGGGCCCTTGCACTATGTAGGTTAACTAGCGGGCCCATGGATTATGTAGGTTTACTAGCAGGCACTTGGACTATCTAGGTTAACTAGCGGGCACTTGGACTATGTAGTTTCCCTAGCGGGCATTTGGACTATTTAGGTTACCAAGCGGGAACTTGGACTATCTAGGTTACGTAGCAGGCACTTTGACTATCTAGGTTAACTAACGGGCACTTGGACTATGTAGGTTGCCTAGCGGGCACTTGGACTATGTAGGTTACCTAGCGGGCACTTGGATTATGTAGGTTCCCTATCGGGCACTTGGATTATGTAGGTTCCCTATCGGGCACTTGGACTATGTAGGTTAACTAGCGGGCAATTGGACTGTCTAGGTAACCTAGCGGGCACTTGGACTATCTCGGTTAACGAACGGGCACTTGAACTATGTAGGTAACCTAGCGGGCACATGGACTGTCTAGGTTACCTAGCGGGCACTTTGACTATCTAGGTTAACGAATGGGCACTTGGACTATGTAGGTTACCTAGCGGGCACTTGCACTATGTAAGTCCCTATCGGACATTTGTACTACTTAGATTAACTAGCGGACACTTTGACTATCTAGGTCAACTAGCGGGCCCTTGTACTATGTAGGTTAACTAGCGGGTATTTGGACTATCTAGGTTAACTAGCGGACCTTGGACTATGTAGGTTAACTAGCGGGCACTTGGACTGTCTAGGTAACCTAGCGGGCACTTGGACTATCTCGGTTAACGAATGGGCACTTGGACTATGTAGGTAACCTAGCGGGCACTTGGACTGTCTAGGTTACCTAGCGGACACTTTGACTATCTAGGTTAACGAATGGGCACTTGGACTATGTAGGTTACCTAGCGGGCACTTGGACTATGTAAGATCCCTATCGGACATTTGTACTACTTAGGTTAACTAGTGGGCACTTTGACTATCTAGGTCAACTAGCGGGCCCTTGTACTATGTAGGTTAACTAGCGGGCACTTGGACTATCTAGGTTAACTAGCGGACCTTGGACTATGTAGGTTAACTAGCGGGCCCTTGGACTATGTAGGTTAACTAGCGGGCACTTGGACTATCTAGGTTTCCTAGCAGGCACTTGGACTATGTACATACCCTAGCGCGCACTTGGACTATCTAGGTTACCTAGCGGGCACTTGGACTATGTACGTCCCCTAGTGGGCAATTGGACTATCTAGGTTAACTAACGGGCACAAGGACTATCTAGGTTACCTAGCGGCCACTTGGACTATCTAGGTTACCTAGCAGGCACTTGGATTATGAAGGATCCCTAGCGGGCACTTGGACAATCTAGTTTAACTAGCGGGCACTTGGACGATCTAGGTTAACTAGCGGGCCCTTGGACTATCTAGGTGACCTAGCGGGCACTTGGACTATATAGGTTACCTAGCGGGCACTTGGACTATGTAGGTTACCTAGTGGGCACTTGGACTATCTAGGTTATCTGGCAGGCACTTGGATTATGAAGGATCCCTAGCAGGAACTTGGACTATCTAGGTTAACTAGCGGACCGTGGACTATATATGTTACCTAGCGTGCTCTTGGAATATGTAGGTTAACTAGCGGACACTTCGACTATCAAGGTTAGCTAACGGGCAATTGGACTATCTAGGTTACCTATCGGGCACTTGGACTATGTAGGTTCCCTAGCGGGCACTTGGACTATCTAGGTTACCTAGAAGGCACTTGGATTATGAAGGATCCCTAGCGGGCACTTGGGCAATCTAGGTTAACTAGCAGGCACTTGGACTATCTAGGGTACCTAGAGGGCACTTGGACTATGTACGTTCCCTAGCGGGCACTTGGGCTATGTAGGTTAACCAACGGGCACTTGGACTATGTAGGTAACCTAATGGTCACTTGGACTGTCTAGGTCACCTAGCGGGGACTTGGACTATGTAGGTTAACTAGCGGGCACTTGGACTATGTAGGATCCCTATCAGACATTTGTACTACTTAGGTTAAATAGCGGGCACTTTGACTATCTAGGTTAACTAGCGGGCACTTGGACTATCTAGGTCAACTAGCGGGCCCTTGTACTATGTAGGTTAACTAGCGGGCAAGAGGATAATCTAGGTTAACTAACGGACCTTGGACTATGTAGGTTAACTAGCGGGCACTTGTACTATCTAGGTTTCCTAGCAGGCACTCGGACTATGTACATACCCTAGCGCGCACTTGGACTATCTAGGTTAACTAGCGGGCACTTGGACTATGTAGTTTCCGTTGCGGGCATTTGGACTATTTAGGTTACCAAGTGGGAACTTGGACTATGTAGGTTACCTAGCGGGCACTTGGACTATCTAGGTTACCTAGCAGGCACTTTGACTATCTAGGTTAACTAACGGGCACTTGGATTATGTAGGTTGCCTAGCGGGCACTTGGACTATGTAGGTTTCCAGCGGGCACTTGGATTATGTAGGTTCCCTATCGGGCACTTGGATTATGTAGGTTCCCTATCGGACATTTGTACTACTTAGGTTAACTGGCGGTCACTTTGACTATCTAGGTTAACTAGCGGGCACTTGGACTATCTAGGTCAACTAGCGCGCCCTTATACTATGAAGGTTAACTAGCGGGCACTTGGACTATCTAGGTTTCCTAGCAGGCACTTGGACTATGTACATACCCTAGCGCGCACTTCGACTATCTAGGTTAACTAACGGGCACTAGGACTATCTAGGATAACTAGCGGGCACTTGGACTATCTAGGTCCTAGCAGGCATTTGGATTATGAAGGATCCCTAGCGGGCACTTGGACTATGTAGGTTACCTAGTGGGCACTTGGACTATCTAAGTTAACGAACCGGCACTTGGAATATGCAGGTAACCTAGCGGGCACTTGGAGTGTCTAGGTTACCTAGCGGGCACTTGGAATTCTAGGTTAACGAACGGGCACTTGGAATATGTAGGTTGCTTAGCGGGCATTTGGACTATCTAGGTTAGGTAACGGGCACTTTGATTATCTAGGTTACCTAGTGGGAAAATGGACAATGTAAGTTACCTAGCGGGCACCTGGACTATCTAGGTTACATAGCGGGCACTTGGACTATGTAGGTTAACTAGCGAGCACTTGGACTCTAGGTTACCTAGCAGGCACTTGGACTATCTAGGTTACCTAGCGGGCCTTTGGACTATGTAGGATTCCTAGCGGGCACTTGGACTATCTAGGTTTAACGCATGGGCACTTGGAATATGTAGGTAACCTAGTGGGCACTTGGACAGTCTTGGTTACCTAGCGGGCACTTGGACTATCTAGGTTATCAAACGGGCACTTGGACTATGTAGGTAACCTAGTGGACACTTGGACAGCCTAGGTTACCTAGCGGGCAATTGGACTATCTAGGTTAAGGAACGGGCACTTGGTCTATCTAGGTTAACTAGCGAGCACTTGGACTATCTACGTTAACTAGCGGGCATTTGGACTATTAGGGCCCCTAGCGGGCATTTGGAGTGGGCCGTTGGACTATGTAGGTTAACTAGCGGGCACGTGGACAATCTAGGTTAACTAGCGGGCACTTGGACTATCTAGGTCAACTAGCGCGCCCTTATACTATGAAGGTTAACTAGCGGGCACTTGGACTATCTAGGTTTCCTAGCAGGCACTTGGACTATGTACATACCCTAGCGCGCACTTCGACTATCTAGGTTAACTAACGGGCACTAGGACTATCTAGGATAACTAGCGGGCACTTGGACTATCTAGGTCCTAGCAGGCATTTGGATTATGAAGGATCCCTAGCGGGCACTTGGACTATGTAGGTTACCTAGTGGGCACTTGGACTATCTAAGTTAACGAACCGGCACTTGGAATATGCAGGTAACCTAGCGGGCACTTGGAGTGTCTAGGTTACCTAGCGGGCACTTGGAATTCTAGGTTAACGAACGGGCACTTGGAATATGTAGGTTGCTTAGCGGGCATTTGGACTATCTAGGTTAGGTAACGGGCACTTTGATTATCTAGGTTACCTAGTGGGAAAATGGACAATGTAAGTTACCTAGCGGGCACCTGGACTATCTAGGTTACATAGCGGGCACTTGGACTATGTAGGTTAACTAGCGAGCACTTGGACTCTAGGTTACCTAGCAGGCACTTGGACTATCTAGGTTACCTAGCGGGCCTTTGGACTATGTAGGATTCCTAGCGGGCACTTGGACTATCTAGGTTTAACGCATGGGCACTTGGAATATGTAGGTAACCTAGTGGGCACTTGGACAGTCTTGGTTACCTAGCGGGCACTTGGACTATCTAGGTTAACGAACGGGCACTTGGACTATGTAGGTAACCTAGTGGACACTTGGACAGCCTAGGTTACCTAGCGGGCAATTGGACTATCTAGGTTAAGGAACGGGCACTTGGTCTATCTAGGTTAACTAGCGAGCACTTGGACTATCTACGTTAACTAGCGGGCATTTGGACTATTAGGGCCCCTAGCGGGCATTTGGAGTGGGCCGTTGGACTATGTAGGTTAACTAGCGGGCACGTGGACAATCTAGGTTAACTAGCGGGCACTTGGACTATCTAGGTCAACTAGCGCGCCCTTATACTATGAAGGTTAACTAGCGGGCACTTGGACTATCTAGGTTTCCTAGCAGGCACTTGGACTATGTACATACCCTAGCGCGCACTTCGACTATCTAGGTTAACTAACGGGCACTAGGACTATCTAGGATAACTAGCGGGCACTTGGACTATCTAGGTCCTAGCAGGCATTTGGATTATGAAGGATCCCTAGCGGGCACTTGGACTATGTAGGTTACCTAGTGGGCACTTGGACTATCTAAGTTAACGAACCGGCACTTGGAATATGCAGGTAACCTAGCGGGCACTTGGAGTGTCTAGGTTACCTAGCGGGCACTTGGAATTCTAGGTTAACGAACGGGCACTTGGAATATGTAGGTTGCTTAGCGGGCATTTGGACTATCTAGGTTAGGTAACGGGCACTTTGATTATCTAGGTTACCTAGTGGGAAAATGGACAATGTAAGTTACCTAGCGGGCACCTGGACTATCTAGGTTACATAGCGGGCACTTGGACTATGTAGGTTAACTAGCGAGCACTTGGACTCTAGGTTACCTAGCAGGCACTTGGACTATCTAGGTTACCTAGCGGGCCTTTGGACTATGTAGGATTCCTAGCGGGCACTTGGACTATCTAGGTTTAACGCATGGGCACTTGGAATATGTAGGTAACCTAGTGGGCACTTGGACAGTCTTGGTTACCTAGCGGGCACTTGGACTATCTAGGTTAACGAACGGGCACTTGGACTATGTAGGTAACCTAGTGGACACTTGGACAGCCTAGGTTACCTAGCGGGCAATTGGACTATCTAGGTTAAGGAACGGGCACTTGGTCTATCTAGGTTAACTAGCGAGCACTTGGACTATCTACGTTAACTAGCGGGCATTTGGACTATTAGGGCCCCTAGCGGGCATTTGGAGTGGGCCGTTGGACTATGTAGGTTAACTAGCGGGCACGCGGACAATCTAGGTTAACCAGCGGGCACTTGGACAATCTAGGTTAACTAGCGGGCACTTGAACTATCAAAGTGAACAAGTGAGCCCTTGGACTATGTTGGTTAACTAGCGGGCCCTTGGACTATCTGGGTTACCTAGCGGGCACTTGGGCTATATAGGTTACCTAGCGGGCACTTGGACTATGTAGGTTACCTAGTGGGCACTTGGATTATCTAGGTTAACGAACGGGCACTTGGAATATGCAGGTAACCTAGCGGGCACTTGGACTGTCTAGGTTACCTAGCGGACACTTGGACTTCTAGGTTAACGAACGGGCTCTTGGACTATGTAGGTTGCCTAGCGGGCACTTGGACTATCTAGGTTAGGTAACAGGCACTTGGACTATCTAGGTTACCTAACGGGCACTTTGACTATCTAGGTTACATAGCGTGCACTTGGACTATGTAGGTTAACTAGCGAGCACTTGGACTCTAGGTTACCTTACGGGCACTTGAACTATCTAGGTTACCTAGCGGGCCCTTGGACTATGTAGGTTTCCTTGCAGGCCCTTGGACTATCTAGGTTAACTAGCGGGCCCTTGGACTATGTAGATTAACTAGCAGCACTTGGACTATCTACATTAACCAGCGGGCCCTTGTACTATGTAGATTCCCTAGCGGGAACTTGGACTACGTAGGTTCCCTAGCGGGCACTTGGACTATGTAGGTTCCCTAGCGGGCACTTGGACTATGAATGTTCCCTACGGACACTTGAACTATGTAAGTTAACTACCGGGCACTTGGACTACTTAGGTTAACTAGCGGACACTTGCACTATGTAGGTTACCTAGCGGGCACTTGGACTATCTAGGTTACCTAACGGGCACTTGGACTATGTAGGTTCCCTAGCAGGCACTTGGATTATATAGGTTCCCTATCGGGCACTTTGACTATGTAGGTTAACTAGCGGGCATTTGGACTATGTAGGTTACCTAGCGGGCACTTGGACTATGTAGGTTGCCTATCGGGCACTTGGAGAATGTAGGTTAACTAGGGGGCACAAGGACAATGTAGGTTACCTAGCGGACCCTTGGACTATCTAGGTTACTTAGAGGAAACCTGAAATATGTAGGTTAACTAATGGGCACTTGGACTATCTAGGTTACCTAGCAGGCACTTGGACTATGTAGGTTAACTAGTGGGCACTTGCACTATCTAGGTTACCTAGGGGGCACTTGGACTATGTACGTTCCCTAGCGGGCACTTGGACTATTTACGTTACCTAGCGGGCACTTGGACTATGTACGTTTCCTAGTGGGTACTTGGACTAGATAGGTTCCCTAGCGGGCACTTGGTCTATCTAGATTAACTAGCGGGCACTTGGACTATCTAGGTTAACTAGTGGGCATTTGGACTATTAGGGCCCCTAGCGGGCATTTGGACTATATTGGTGACCTAGCGGGCACTTGGACTATGTAGGTTAACGAACAGGCACTTGGAATATGCAGGTAACCTAGCGGGCACTTGGACTGTCTAGGTTCCCTATCGGGCACTTGGACTATGTAGGTTAAATAGCGGGCATTTGGACTATGTAGGTTTACTAGCGGGCACTTGGACGTTCTAGGTTAACTAGAGGGCACTTGGACTATCTAGGTTAACTAGCGGGCACTTAGATGATCATTGTTAACTAGCGGGCACTTGGACTATCTAGGTTAGCTAACGGGCACATGGACTAAGTACGTCCCCTAGTGGGCATTTGGACTATCTAGGTTAACTAACGGGCACTAGGACTATCTAGGTTAACTAGCAGGCACTTGGACTATCTAGGTTACCTAGCTGGCACTTGGACTATGTACGTACCCTATCGGGCACTTGGACTATGTAGGTTAACTAGCGGGCTTTTGAACTATGTAGGTTCCCTAGCAGGCACTTGGACTATGTAGGTTCCCTAGCGGGCACTTGGACGATGTAGGTTAACTAGCGGACACTTGGACGATCTAAGTTAACTAGCGGGTACTTGGACTATGTAAGTTAACCAGCGGGCCCTTGGACTATGTAGATTCCCTAGCGGGCACTTGGACTACGTAGGTTCCCTAACGGGCACTTGGACTATGTTGGTTCCCTAGCGGTCACTTGGACTATGAATGTTCCCTACGGACACTTGCACTCTGTAGGTTAACTAACGGGCACTTGGACTATGTAGATTCCCTAGCGGGCACTTGGATTATATAGGTTCCCTATTGGGCACTTGGACTATGTAGGTTAACTAGTGGGCACTTGGACTATCTAGGTTACCTAGCAGGCACTTGGACTATGTAGGTTAACTAGTGGGCACTTGGACTATGTACGTTTCCTAGCGGGTACTTGGACTAGATAGGTTCCCTAGCAGGCACTTGGTCTATCTAGGTTAACTAGCGGGCACTTGGACTATCTAGGTTAACTAGCGAGCACTTGGACTATCTAGGTTAACTAGCGGGCATTTGGACTATTAGGGCCCCTAGCGGGCATTTGGAGTGGGCCGTTGGACTATGTAGGTTAACTAGCGGGCACTTGGAAAATCTAGATTAACTAGCGGGCACTTGAACTATCAAAGTGAACAAGTGAGCCCTTGGACTATGTTGGTTAACTAGCGGGCCCTTGGACTATCTGGGTTACCTAGCGGGCACTTGGGCTATATAGGTTACCTAGCGGGCACTTGGACTATGTAGGTTACCTAGTGGGCACTTGGATTATCTAGGTTAACGAACAGGCACTTGGAATATGCAGGTAACCTAGCGGGCACTTGGACTGTCTAGGTTACCTAGCGGACACTTGGACTATTAGGGCCCCTAGCGAGCATTTGGAGTGGGCCGTTGGACTATGTAGGTTAACTAGCGAGCAATTGGACTCTAGGTTACCTTATGGGCACTTGAACTATCTAGGTTACCTAGCGGGCCCTTGGATTATGTAGATTCCCTAGCGGGCACTTGGACTATGTATGTTCCAGAGCGGGCACTTGGACAATGTAGGTTCCCTAGCAGGCACTTGGACTATGTAGGTTCCCTAGCGGGCACTTGGACTATGTAGGTTAACTAGCAGACACTTGGACGATCTAGGTTAACTAGCGGGTACTTGGACTATGTAGGTTAATTTGTGGGCCCTTGGACTATGTAGATTAACTAGCAGCACTTGGACTATCTACATTAACCAGCGGGCCCTTGGACTATGTAGATTCCCTAGCGGGCACTTGAACTACGTAGGTTCCCTAGCGGGCACTTGGACTATGTAGGTTCCCTAGCGGGCACTTCGACTATGAATGTTCCCTACGGACACTTGAACTATGTAAGTTAACTACCGGGCACTTGGACTACTTAGGTTAACTAGCGGACACTTGCACTATGTAGGTTACCTAGCGGGCACTTGGACTATCTAGGTTACCTAACTGGCACTTGGACTATGTAGGTTCCCTAGCGGGCACTTGGATTATATAGGTTCCCTCTCGGGCACTTGGACTATGTAGGTTAACTAGCGGGCATTTGGACTGTGTAGGCTACCTAGCGGGCACTTGGACTATGTAGGTTGCCTATCGGGCACTTGGAGAATGTAGGTTAACTAGGGGGCACTAGGACAATGTAGGTTACCTAGCGGACCCTTGGACTATCTAGGTTACTTAGAGGGAACCTGGACTATGTAGGTTAACTAGTGGGCACTTGGACTATCTAGGTTAACTAGCAGGCACTTGGACTATGTAGGTTAACTAGCGGGCACTTGGACTATGTACGTTTCCTAGCGGGCACTTGGACTATCTACGTTACCTAGCGGGCACTTGGACTATGTACGTTACCTAGCGGGCACTTGGACTATGTACGTTTCCTAGTGGGTACTTGGACTAGAAAAGTTCCCTAGCGGGCACTTGGTCTATCTAGATTAACTAGCGGGCACTTGGACTATCTAGGTTAACTAGCGGGCATTTGGACTATTAGGGCCCCTAGCGGGCATTTGGAGTGGGCCGTTGGACTATGTAGGTTAACTAGCGGGCACTTGGACAATCTAGGTTAACTAGCGGGCACTTGGACAATCTAGGTTAACTAGCGGGCACTTGAACTATCAAAGTGAACAAGTGAGCCCTTGGACTATGTTGGTTAACTAGCGGGCCCTTGGACTATCTGGGTTACCTAGCGGGCACTTGGGCTATATAGGTTACCTAGCGGGCACTTGGACTATGTAGGTTACCTAGTGGGCACTTGGATTATCTAGGTTAACGAACGGGCACTTGGAATATGCAGGTAACCTAGCGGGCACTTGGACTGTCTAGGTTACCTAGCGGACACTTGGACTTCTAGGTTAACGAATGGGCTCTTGGACTATGTAGGTTGCCTAGCGGGCACTTGGACTATCTAGGTTAGGTAACAGGCACTTGGACTATCTAGGTTACCTAACGGGCACTTTGACTATCTAGGTTACATAGCGTGCACTTGGACTATGTAGGTTAACTAGCGAGCACTTGGACTCTAGGTTACCTTACGGGCACTTGAACTATCTAGGTTACCTAGCGGGCCCTTGGACTATGTAGGTTTCCTTGCAGGCCCTTGGACTATCTAGGTTAACTAGCGGGCCCTTGGACTATGTAGATTAACTAGCAGCACTTGGACTATCTACATTAACCAGCGGGCCCTTGTACTATGTAGATTCCCTAGCGGGCACTTGGACTACGTAGGTTCCCTAGCGGGCACTTGGACTATGTAGGTTCCCTAGCGGGCACTTGGACTATGAATGTTCCCTACGGACACTTGAACTATGTAAGTTAACTACCGGGCACTTGGACTACTTAGGTTAACTAGCGGACACTTGCACTATGTAGGTTACCTAGCGGGCACTTGGACTATCTAGGTTACCTAACGGGCACTTGGACTATGTAGGTTCCCTAGCGGGCACTTGGATTATATAGGTTCCCTATCGGGCACTTGGACTATGTAGATTAACTAGCGGGCATTTGGACTATGTAGGTTACCTAGCGGGCTCTTGGACTATGTAGGTTGCCTATCGGGCACTTGGAGAATGTAGGTTAACTAGGGGGCACAAGGACAATGTAGGTTACCTAGCGGACCCTTGGACTATCTAGGTTACTTAGAGGAAACCTGAAATATGTAGGTTAACTAATGGGCACTTGGACTATCTAGGTTACCTAGCAGGCACTTGGACTATGTAGGTTAACTAGTGGGCACTTGCACTATCTAGGTTACCTAGGGGGCACTTGGACTATGTACGTTCCCTAGCGGGCACTTGGACTATGTACGTTACCTAGCGGGCACTTGGACTATGTACGTTTCCTAGTGGGTACTTGGACTAGATAGGTTCCCTAGCGGGCACTTGGTCTATCTAGATTAACTAGCGGGCACTTGGACTATCTAGGTTAACTAGCGGGCATTTGGACTATTAGGGCCCCTAGCGGGCATTTGGACTATATTGGTGACCTAGCGGGCACTTGGACTATGTAGGTTAACGAACAGGCACTTGGAATATGCAGGTAACCTAGCGGGCACTTGGACTGTCTAGGTTCCCTATCGGGCACTTGGACTATGTAGGTTAAATAGCGGGCATTTGGACTATGTAGGTTTACTAGCGGGCACTTGGACGATCTAGGTTAACTAGAGGGCACTTGGACTATCTAGGTTAACTAGCGGGCACTTGGATGATCATTGTTAACTAGCGGGCACTTGGACTATCTAGGTTAGCTAACGGGCACATGGACTAAGTACGTCCCCTAGTGGGCACTTGGACTATCTAGGTTAACTAACGGGCACTAGGACTATCTAGGTTAACTAGCAGGCACTTGGACTATCTAGGTTACCTAGCTGGCACTTGGACTATGTACGTACCCTATCGGGCACTTGGACTATGTAGGTTAACTAGCGGGCTTTTGAACTATGTAGGTTCCCTAGCAGGCACTTGGACTATGTAGGTTCCCTAGCGGGCACTTGAACTATGTAGGTTAACTAGCGGACACTTGGACGATCTAAGTTAACTAGCGGGTACTTGGACTATGTAGGTTAACTAGCAGGCCCTCGGACTATGTAGATTAAATAGCAGCACTTGGACTATCTACATTAACCAGCGGGCCCTTGGACTATGTAGATTCCCTAGCGGGCACTTGGACTACGTAGGTTCCCTAAAGGGCACTTGGACTATGTTGGTTCCCTAGCGGGCACTTGGACTATGAATGTTCCCTACGGACACTTGAACTATGTAAGTTAACTACCGGGCACTTGGACTACTTAGGTTAACTAGCGGACACTTGCACTATGTAGGTTACCTAGCAAGCACTTGGACTATCTAGGTTAAGTAACAGGCACTTGGACTATCTAGGTTACCAAGCGGGCCCTTGGACTATGTAGGTTTCCTTGCAGGCCCTTGGACTATCTAGGTTAACTAGCGGGCCCTTGGACAATGTAGATTCCCTAGCGGGCACTTGGACTATGTATGTTCCAGAGCGGGCACTTGGACAATGTAGGTTCCCTAGCAGGCACTTGGACTATGTAGGTTCGCTAGCGGGCACTTGGACTATGTAGGTTAACTAGGGGACACTTGCACGATCTAGGTTAACTAGCGGGTACTTGGACTATGTAGGTTAACTTGCGGGCCCTTGGACTATGTAGATTAACTAGCAGCACTTGGACTATCTACATTAACCAGAGGGCCCTTGGACTATGTAGATTCCCTAGTGGGCACTTGGACTACGTAGGTTCGCTAGCGGGCACTTGGACTATGTAAGTTCCCTAGCGGGCACTTGGACTATGAATGTTCCCTACAGACACTTGAACTATGTAATTTAACTACCGGGCACTTGGACTACTTAGGTTAACTAGCGGACACTTGCACTATGTAGGTTACCTAGCGGGCACTTGGACTATCTAGGTTACCTAACGGGCACTTGGACTATGTAGGTTCCCTAGCGGGCACTTGGATTATATAGGTTCCCTATCGGGCACTTGGACTATGTAGGTTAACTAGCGGGCATTTGGACTATGTAGGTTACCTAGCGGTCACTTGGACTATGTAGGTTGCCTATCGGGCACTTGGAGAATGTAGGTTAACTAGGGCGCACTAGGACAATGTAGGTTACCTAGCGGACCCTTGGACTATCTAGGTTACTTAGAGGGAACCTGGATTATGTAGGTTAACTAGTGGGCACTTGGACTATCTAGGTTACCTAGCAGGCACTTGGACTATGTAGGTTAACTAGCGGGCACTTGGAGAATGTAGGTTAACTAGGGGGCACTAGGACTATCTAGGTTACCTAGCAGGCACTTGGACTATGTAGGTTATCTAGCGGGCACTTGGACTATCTATGATACCTAGCGGGAACTTGGACTATGTACGTTCCCTAGCGGGCACTTGGACTATCTACGTTACCTAGCGGGCACTTGGACAATGTACGTTACCTAGCGGGCACTTGGACTATCTAGGTTACGTAGCGGGCACTTGGACTATGTACGTTCCCTAGTGGGCACTTGGACTATCTACGTTACCTAGCAGGCACTTGGACTATGTACGTTACCTAGCGGGCACTTGGAATATGTGGGTTCCCTAGCGGGCATTTGGACTATCTAGGTTACCTAACGGGCACTTGGACTATGTAGGTTCCCTAGCGGGCACTTGGACTATGTAGGTTCCCTATCGGGCACTTGGACTATGTAGGTTAAGTAGCGGCCATTGGACTATGTAGTTTCCCTAGCGAGCATATGGAATATTTAAGTTACCAAGCGGGCACTTGGACTATGTAGGTTACCTAGCGAGCACTTGGACTATGTAGGTTCCCTAGCGGGCACTTGGACTTTGTATGTTCCCTAGCGGAGACTTGGACTATGTAGGTTACCTAGCAGACACTTGCACTATGTAGGTTACCTAGCGGGCACTTGGACTATGTAGGTAAACTAGAGGACACTTGGACGATCTAGGTTAACTAGAGGGCCCTTGGATGATGTAGGTTAACTAGCCAGTACTTGAATGATCTAGGTTAACTAGCGGGCACTTGGACGATCTAGGTTAACTAAGGGGCACTTGGACTATCAAAGTTAACAAGCGAGCCCTTGGACTATGTAGGTTAACTAGCGGGCCCTTGGACTATCTAGGTTACCTAGATAGCAATTAGACTATATAGGTTCCCTAGCGGGCACTTGCACTATCTAGGTTAACGAACGGGCACTTGGACTATGCAGGTAACCTAGCGGGCACTTGGACTGTCTAGGTTACATAGCGGACACTTGGACTGTCTAGGTTACATAGCGGGCACTTGGACTTCTAGGTTAACAAACGGGCACTTGGACTATGTAGGTTGCCTAGCTGGCACTTGGACTGTCTAGGTTAGGTAACGTGCACTAGAACTATCTAGGTTACCTAGCGGGCCCTTGGACTATGTACGTCCCCTATTGGGCACTTGGACTATCTTGATTAACTAGCGGACACTTGGACTATCTAGGTTACCTAGCGGACACTTGGACTATGTAAGTTAACTAGCGGACACTTGCACGATCTAGGTTAACTAGAGCGCCCATACACTATGTAGGTTAACTAGCGGTCCCATGGATTATGTAGGTTTACCAGCAGGCACTTGGACTATGTAGTTTCCCTAGCGAGCATTTGGACTATTTAGGTTACCAAGCGGGCACTTGGACTATGTTGGTTACCTAGCGAGCACTTGGACTATGTAGGTTCCCTAGCGGCCACTTGGATTATGTAGGTTCCCTTTAGGGCACTTGGATTATGTAGGTTAACTAGCGGGCACTTGGACTATCTAGGTTAACTAGCGGGGGCTTGGACGATGTAGGTTAACTAGCGGGCCCTTGGACGATCTAGGTGTACTACCGGGTACGTGAACTATGTAGGTTGACTAGCGGGCCCTTGGACTATGTAGATTAACTAGCCGCACTTGGACTATCTACGTTAACTAGCGGGCATTGGACTATGTAGATACCCTAGCGGGCACTTGGACTATGTAGATTAACTAGCAGCACTTGGACTATCTCCATTAACCAGCGGGCCCTTGGACTATGTAGATTCCCTAGCGGGCATTTGGACTACGTAGGTTCCCTAGCGGGCACTTGGACTATGAATGTTCCCTACGGACACTTGAACTATGTAAGTTAACTACCGGGCACTTGGACTATGTATGTTAAGTAGCGGGCCCTTGGACTACTTATGTTAACTAGCGGACACTTGCACTATGTAGGTTACCTAGCGGGCACTTGGACTATCTAGGTTAACTAGCGGGCACCTGGACTATGTACGTTCCCTAGCGGGCACTTTGGCTATCTACGTTACCTAGCGGGCACTTGGACTATGTAGGTTAACGAACGGGCACTTGGACTATGTAGGTAACCTAATGGTCACTTGGACTGTCTAGGTTACCTAGCGGGAACTTGGACTATGTAGGTTAACTAGCGGGCACTTGGACTATCAAGGTTAACTAGCGGGCCCTTGTACTATGTAGGTTAACTAGTAGGCCTTTGGACTATGTAAGTTAACTAGAGGGCACTTTGATGATCCTAGTTAACTAGCGGGCACTTGGACTATCTAGGTTAACTAGCGGACATTTGGACTATCTAGGTTAACTAGAGGGCACTTGGACTATGTAGGTTACCTAGCGGGCTCTTGGACTATGTAGATTCCCTAGCGGGCACTTGGACTATGTATGTTCCAGAGCGGGCACTTGGACAATGTAGGTTCCCTAGCAGGCACTTGGACTATGTAGGTTCCCTAGCGGGCACTTGAACTATGTAGATTAACTAGCGGACACTTGGACGATCTAGGTTAACTAGCGGGTACTTGGACTATGAAGGTTAACTAGCAGGCCCTTGGATTATGTAGATTAACTAGCAGCACTTGGACTATCTACATTAACCAGCGGGCCCTTGGACTATGTAGATTCCCTAGCGGGCACTTGGACTACGTAGGTTCCCTAGCGGGCACTTGGACTATGTAGGTTCCCTAGCGGGCACTTGGACTATGAATGTTCCCTACGGACACTTGAACTATGTAAGTTAACTACCGGGCACTTGGACTATGTATGTTAACTAGCGGGCCCTTGGACTACTTATGTTAACTAGCAGACACTTGCACTATGTAGGTTACCTAACGGGCACTTGGACTATCTAGGTTACCTAACGGGCACTTGGACTATGCAGGTTCCCTAGCGGGCACTTGGATTATATAGGTTCCCTATTGGGCACTTGGACTATGTAGGTTAACTAGTGGGCACTTGGACTATCTAGGTTACCTAGCAGGCACTTGGACTATGTAGGTTAACTAGCGGGCACTTGGACTATGTACGTTTCCTAGCGGGCACTTGGACTATCTACGTTACCTAGCGGGCACTTGGACTATGTACGTTACCTAGCGGGCACTTGGACTATGTACGTTTCCTAGCGGGTACTTGGACTAGATAGGTTCCCTAGCGGGCACTTGGTCTATCTAGGTTAACTAGAGTGCACTTGGACTATCTAGGTTAACTAGCGAGCACTTGGACTATGTAGGTTAACTAGCGGGCACTTGGAGGATCTAGGTTAACTAGCGGGCACTTGAACTATCAAAGTGAACAAGTGAGCCCTTGGACTATGTTGGTTAACTAACGGGCCCTTGGACTATCTGGGTTACCTAGCGGGCACTTGGGCTATATAGGTTACCTAGCTGGCACTTGGACTATGTAGGTTACCTAGTGGGCACTTCGATTATCTAGGTTAACGAACGGGCACTTGGAATATGCAGGTAACCTAGTGGGCACTTGGACTGTCTAGGTTACCTAGCGGACACTTGGACTTCTAGGTTAACGAACGGGCTCTTGGACTATGTAGGTTGCCTAGCGGGCACTTGGACTATCTAGGTTAGGTAACAGGCACTTGGACTATCTAGGTTACCTAACGGGCACTTTGACTATCTAGGTTACATAGCGTGCACTTGGACTATGTAGGTTAACTAGCGAGCACATGGACTCTAGGTTACCTTACGGGCACTTGAACTATCTAGGTTACCTAGCGGGCCCTTGGACTATGTAGGTTTCCTAGCAGGCCCTTGGACTATCTAGGTTAACTAGCGGGCCCTTGGACTATGTAGATTCCCTGGCGGGCACTTGGACTATGTATGTTCCAGAGCGGGCACTTGGACAATGTAGGTTCCCTAGCAGGCACTTGGACTATGTAGGTTCCCTAGCGGGCACTTGGACTATGTAGGTTAACTAGCGGACACTTGGACGATCTAGGTTAACTAGCGGGTACTTGGACTATGTAGGTTAACTTGCGGGCCCTTGGACTATGTAGATTAACTAGCAGCACTTGGACTATCTACATTAACCAGCGGGCCCTTGGACTATGTAGATTCCCTAGCGGGCATTTGGACTACGTAGGTTCCCTAGCGGGCACTTGTACTATGAATGTTCCCTACGGACACTTGAACTATGTAAGTTAACTACCGGGCACTTGGACTATGTATGTTAACTAGCGGGCCCTTGGACTAGTTATGTTAACTACCTGACACTTGCACTATGTAGGTTACCTAGCGGGCACTTGGACTATCTAGGTTAACTAGCGGGCACCTGGACTATGTACGTTCCCTAGCGGGCACTTGGGCTATCTACGTTACCTAGCGGGCACTTGGACTATGTAGGTTAACGGACGGGCACTTGGACTATGTATGTAACCTAATGGTCACTTGGACTGTCTAGGTAACCTAGCGGGAACTTGGACTATGTAGGTTAACTAGCGGGCACTTGGACTATCAAGGTTAACTAGCGGGCCCTTGCTCTATGTAGGTTAACTAGTAGGCCTTTGGACTATGTAAGTTAACTAGAGGGCACTTTGATGATCCTGGTTAACTAGCGGGCACTTGGACTATCTAGGTTAACTAGCGGACATTTGGACTATCTAGGTTAACTAGAGGGCACTTGGACTATGTAGGTTACCTAGCGGGCTCTTGGACTATGTAGATTCCCTAGCGGGCACTTGGACTATGTATGTTCCAGAGCGGGCACTTGGACAATGTAGGTTCCCTAGCAGGCACTTGGACTATGTAGGTTCCCTAGCGGGCACTTGAACTATGTAGATTAACTAGCGGACACTTGGACGATCTAGGTTAACTAGCGGGTACTTGGACTATGTAGGTTAACTAGCAGGCCCTTGGATTATGTAGATTAACTGGCAGCACTTGGACTATCTACATTAACCAGCGGGTCCTTGGACTATGTAGATTCCCTAGCGGGCATTTGGACTACGTAAGTTCCCTAGCGGGCACTTGTACTATGAATGTTCCCTACGGACACTTGAACTATGTAAGTTATCTACCGGGCACTTGGACTATGTATGTTAACTAGCGGGCCCTTGGACTACTTATGTTAACTAGCGGACACTTGCACTATGTAGGTTACCTAGCGGGCACTTGGACTATCTAGGTTAACTAGCGGGCACCTGGACTATGTACGTTCCCTAGCGGGCACTTGGGCTATCTACGTTACCTAGCGGGCACTTGGACTATGTAGGTTAACGAACGGGCACTTGGACTATGTATGTAACCTAATGGTCACTTGGACTGTCTAGGTTACCTAGCGGGAACTTGGACTATGTAGGTTAACTAGCGGGCACTTGGACTATCAAGGTTAACTAGCGGGCCCTTGCTCTATGTAGGTTAACTAGTAGGCCTTTGGACTATGTAAGTTAACTAGAGGGCACTTTGATGATCCTGGTTAACTAGCGGGCACTTGGACTATCTAGGTTAACTAGCGGACATTTGGACTATCTAGGTTAACTAGAGGGCACTTGGACTATGTAGGTTACCTAGCGGGCTCTTGGACTATGTAGATTCCCTAGCGGGCACTTGGACTATGTATGTTCCAGAGCGGGCACTTGGACAATGTAGGTTCCCTAGCAGGCACTTGGACTATGTAGGTTCCCTAGCGGGCACTTGAACTATGTAGATTAACTAGCGGACACTTGGACGATCTAGGTTAACTAGCGGGTACTTGGACTATGAAGGTTAACTAGCAGGCCCTTGGATTATGTAGATTAACTAGCAGCACTTGGACTATCTACATTAACCAGCGGGCCCTTGGACTATGTAGATTCCCTAGCGGGCACTTGGACTACGTAGGTTCCCTAGCGGGCACTTGGACTATGTAGGTTCCCTAGCGGGCACTTGGACTATGAATGTTCCCTACGGACACTTGAACTATGTAAGTTAACTACCGGGCACTTGGACTATGTATGTTAACTAGCGGGCCCTTGGACTACTTATGTTAACTAGCAGACACTTGCACTATGTAGGTTACCTAACGGGCACTTGGACTATCTAGGTTACCTAACGGGCACTTGGACTATGCAGGTTCCCTAGCGGGCACTTGGATTATATAGGTTCCCTATTGGGCACTTGGACTATGTAGGTTAACTAGTGGGCACTTGGACTATCTAGGTTACCTAGCAGGCACTTGGACTATGTAGGTTAACTAGCGGGCACTTGGACTATGTACGTTTCCTAGCGGGCACTTGGACTATCTACGTTACCTAGCGGGCACTTGGACTATGTACGTTACCTAGCGGGCACTTGGACTATGTACGTTTCCTAGCGGGTACTTGGACTAGATAGGTTCCCTAGCGGGCACTTGGTCTATCTAGGTTAACTAGAGTGCACTTGGACTATCTAGGTTAACTAGCGAGCACTTGGACTATGTAGGTTAACTAGCGGGCACTTGGAGGATCTAGGTTAACTAGCGGGCACTTGAACTATCAAAGTGAACAAGTGAGCCCTTGGACTATGTTGGTTAACTAACGGGCCCTTGGACTATCTGGGTTACCTAGCGGGCACTTGGGCTATATAGGTTACCTAGCTGGCACTTGGACTATGTAGGTTACCTAGTGGGCACTTCGATTATCTAGGTTAACGAACGGGCACTTGGAATATGCAGGTAACCTAGTGGGCACTTGGACTGTCTAGGTTACCTAGCGGACACTTGGACTTCTAGGTTAACGAACGGGCTCTTGGACTATGTAGGTTGCCTAGCGGGCACTTGGACTATCTAGGTTAGGTAACAGGCACTTGGACTATCTAGGTTACCTAACGGGCACTTTGACTATCTAGGTTACATAGCGTGCACTTGGACTATGTAGGTTAACTAGCGAGCACATGGACTCTAGGTTACCTTACGGGCACTTGAACTATCTAGGTTACCTAGCGGGCCCTTGGACTATGTAGGTTTCCTAGCAGGCCCTTGGACTATCTAGGTTAACTAGCGGGCCCTTGGACTATGTAGATTCCCTGGCGGGCACTTGGACTATGTATGTTCCAGAGCGGGCACTTGGACAATGTAGGTTCCCTAGCAGGCACTTGGACTATGTAGGTTCCCTAGCGGGCACTTGGACTATGTAGGTTAACTAGCGGACACTTGGACGATCTAGGTTAACTAGCGGGTACTTGGACTATGTAGGTTAACTTGCGGGCCCTTGGACTATGTAGATTAACTAGCAGCACTTGGACTATCTACATTAACCAGCGGGCCCTTGGACTATGTAGATTCCCTAGCGGGCATTTGGACTACGTAGGTTCCCTAGCGGGCACTTGTACTATGAATGTTCCCTACGGACACTTGAACTATGTAAGTTAACTACCGGGCACTTGGACTATGTATGTTAACTAGCGGGCCCTTGGACTAGTTATGTTAACTACCTGACACTTGCACTATGTAGGTTACCTAGCGGGCACTTGGACTATCTAGGTTAACTAGCGGGCACCTGGACTATGTACGTTCCCTAGCGGGCACTTGGGCTATCTACGTTACCTAGCGGGCACTTGGACTATGTAGGTTAACGGACGGGCACTTGGACTATGTATGTAACCTAATGGTCACTTGGACTGTCTAGGTAACCTAGCGGGAACTTGGACTATGTAGGTTAACTAGCGGGCACTTGGACTATCAAGGTTAACTAGCGGGCCCTTGCTCTATGTAGGTTAACTAGTAGGCCTTTGGACTATGTAAGTTAACTAGAGGGCACTTTGATGATCCTGGTTAACTAGCGGGCACTTGGACTATCTAGGTTAACTAGCGGACATTTGGACTATCTAGGTTAACTAGAGGGCACTTGGACTATGTAGGTTACCTAGCGGGCTCTTGGACTATGTAGATTCCCTAGCGGGCACTTGGACTATGTATGTTCCAGAGCGGGCACTTGGACAATGTAGGTTCCCTAGCAGGCACTTGGACTATGTAGGTTCCCTAGCGGGCACTTGAACTATGTAGATTAACTAGCGGACACTTGGACGATCTAGGTTAACTAGCGGGTACTTGGACTATGTAGGTTAACTAGCAGGCCCTTGGATTATGTAGATTAACTGGCAGCACTTGGACTATCTACATTAACCAGCGGGTCCTTGGACTATGTAGATTCCCTAGCGGGCATTTGGACTACGTAAGTTCCCTAGCGGGCACTTGTACTATGAATGTTCCCTACGGACACTTGAACTATGTAAGTTATCTACCGGGCACTTGGACTATGTATGTTAACTAGCGGGCCCTTGGACTACTTATGTTAACTAGCGGACACTTGCACTATGTAGGTTACCTAGCGGGCACTTGGACTATCTAGGTTAACTAGCGGGCACCTGGACTATGTACGTTCCCTAGCGGGCACTTGGGCTATCTACGTTACCTAGCGGGCACTTGGACTATGTAGGTTAACGAACGGGCACTTGGACTATGTATGTAACCTAATGGTCACTTGGACTGTCTAGGTTACCTAGCGGGAACTTGGACTATGTAGGTTAACTAGCGGGCACTTGGACTATCAAGGTTAACTAGCGGGCCCTTGCTCTATGTAGGTTAACTAGTAGGCCTTTGGACTATGTAAGTTAACTAGAGGGCACTTTGATGATCCTGGTTAACTAGCGGGCACTTGGACTATCTAGGTTAACTAGCGGACATTTGGACTATCTAGGTTAACTAGAGGGCACTTGGACTATGTAGGTTACCTAGCGGGCCCTTGGACTATGTAGATTCCCTAGCGGGCACTTGGACTATGTATGTTCCAGAGCGGGCACTTGGACAATGTAGGTTCCCTAGCAGGCACTTGGACTATGTAGGTTCCCTAGCGGGCACTTGAACTATGTAGATTAACTAGCGGACACTTGGACGATCTAGGTTAACTAGCGGGTACTTGGACTATGTAGGTTAACTAGCAGGCCCTTGGATTATGTAGATTAACTGGCAGCACTTGGACTATCTACATTAACCAGCGGGCCCTTGGACTATGTAGATTCCCTAGCGGGCACTTGGACTACGTAGGTTCCCTAGCGGGCACTTGGACTATGTAGGTTCCCTAGCGGGCACTTGGACTATGAATGTTCCCTACGGACACTTGAACTATGTAAGTTATCTACCGGGCACTTGGACTATGTATGTTAACTAGCGGGCCCTTGGACTACTTATGTTAACTAGCAGACACTTGCACTATGTAGGTTACCTAACGGGCACTTGGACTATCTAGGTTACCTAACGGGCACTTGGACTATGCAGGTTCCCTAGCGGGCACTTGGATTATATAGGTTCCCTATTGGGCACTTGGACTATGTAGGTTAACTAGTGGGCACTTGGACTATCTAGGTTACCTAGCAGGCACTTGGACTATGTAGGTTAACTAGCGGGCACTTGGACTATGTACGTTTCCTAGCGGGCACTTGGACTATCTACGTTACCTAGCGGGCACTTGGACTATGTACGTTACCTAGCGGGCACTTGGACTATGTACGTTTCCTAGCGGGTACTTGGACTAGATAGGTTCCCTAGCGGGCACTTGGTCTATCTAGGTTAACTAGAGTGCACTTGGACTATCTAGGTTAACTAGCGAGCACTTGGACTATGTAGGTTAACTAGCGGGCACTTGGAGGATCTAGGTTAACTAGCGGGCACTTGAACTATCAAAGTGAACAAGTGAGCCCTTGGACTATGTTGGTTAACTAACGGGCCCTTGGACTATCTGGGTTACCTAGCGGGCACTTGGGCTATATAGGTTACCTAGCTGGCACTTGGACTATGTAGGTTACCTAGTGGGCACTTCGATTATCTAGGTTAACGAACGGGCACTTGGAATATGCAGGTAACCTAGTGGGCACTTGGACTGTCTAGGTTACCTAGCGGACACTTGGACTTCTAGGTTAACGAACGGGCTCTTGGACTATGTAGGTTGCCTAGCGGGCACTTGGACTATCTAGGTTAGGTAACAGGCACTTGGACTATCTAGGTTACCTAACGGGCACTTTGACTATCTAGGTTACATAGCGTGCACTTGGACTATGTAGGTTAACTAGCGAGCACATGTACTCTAGGTTACCTTACGGGCACTTGAACTATCTAGGTTACCTAGCGGGCCCTTGGACTATGTAGGTTTCCTAGCAGGCCCTTGGACTATCTAGGTTAACTAGCGGGCCCTTGGACTATTTAGATTCCCTGGCGGGCACTTGGACTATGTATGTTCCAGAGCGGGCACTTGGACAATGTAGGTTCCCTAGCAGGCACTTGGACTATGTAGGTTCCCTAGAGGGCACTTGGACTATGTAGGTTAACTAGCGGACACTTGGACGATCTAGGTTAACTAGCGGGTACTTGGACTATGTAGGTTAACTTGCGGGCCCTTGGACTATGTAGATTAACTAGCAGCACTTGGACTATCTACATTAACCAGCGGGCCCTTGGACTATGTAGATTCCCTAGCGGGCATTTGGACTACGTAGGTTTCCTAGCGGGCACTTGTACTATGAATGTTCCCTACGGACACTTGAACTATGTAAGTTAACTACCGGGCACTTGGACTATGTATGTTAACTAGCGGGCCCTTGGACTACTTATGTTAACTAGCGGACACTTGCACTATGTAGGTTACCTAGCGGGCACTTGGACTATCTAGGTTAACTAGCGGGCACCTGGACTATGTACGTTCCCTAGCGGGCACTTGGGCTATCTACGTTACCTAGCGGGCACTCGGACTATGTAGGTTAACGAACGGGCACTTGGACTATGTATGTAACCTAATGGTCACTTGGACTGTCTAGGTAACCTAGCGGGAACTTGGACTATGTAGGTTAACTAGCGGGCACTTGGACTATCAAGGTTAACTAGCGGGCCCTTGCTCTATGTAGGTTAACTAGTAGGCCTTTGGACTATGTAAGTTAACTAGAGGGCACTTTGATGATCCTGGTTAACTAGCGGGCACTTGGACTATCTAGGTTAACTAGCGGACATTTGGACTATCTAGGTTAACTAGAGGGCACTTGGACTATGTAGGTTACCTAGCGGGCCCTTGGACTATGTAGATTCCCTAGCGGGCACTTGGACTATGTATGTTCCAGAGCGGGCACTTGGACAATGTAGGTTCCCTAGCAGGCACTTGGACTATGTAGGTTCCCTAGCGGGCACTTGAACTATGTAGATTAACTAGCGGACACTTGGACGATCTAGGTTAACTAGCGGGTACTTGGACTATGTAGGTTAACTAGCAGGCCCTTGGATTATGTGGATTAACTGGCAGCACTTGGACTATCTACATTAACCAGCGGGCCCTTGGACTATGTAGATTCCCTAGCGGGCACGTGGACTACGTAGGTTCCCTAGCGGGCACTTGGACTATGTAGGTTCCCTAGTGGGCACTTGGACTATGTAGGTTAACTAGCGGGCACTTGGACTATGTAGGTTTCCTAGCGGGCACTTGGACTATCTACGTTACCTAGCGGGCACTTGGACTATGAACGTTACCTAGCGGGCACTTGGACTATGTACGTTTCCTAGCGGGTACTTGGACTAGATAGGTTCCCTAGCGGGCACTTGGTCTATCTAGGTTAACTAGCGGGCACTTGGAGGATCTAGGTTAACTAGCGGGCACTTGAACTATCAAAGTGAACAAGTGAGCCCTTGGACTATGTTGGTTAACTAACGGGCCCTTGGACTATCTGGGTTACCTAGCGGGCACTTGGGCTATATAGGTTACCTAGCTGGCACTTGGACTATGTAGGTTACCTAGTGGGCACTTCGATTATCTAGGTTAACGAACGGGCACTTGGAATATGCAGGTAACCTAGTGGGCACTTGGACTGTCTAGGTTACCTAGCGGACACTTGGACTTCTAGGTTAACGAACGGGCTCTTGGACTATGTAGGTTGCCTAGCGGGCACTTGGACTATCTAGGTCAGGTAACAGGCACTTGGACTATCTAGGTTACCTAACGGGCACTTTGACTATCTAGGTTACATAGCGTGCACTTGGACTATGTAGGTTAACTAGTGAGCACATGTACTCTAGGTTACCTTACGGGCACTTGAACTATCTAGGTTACCTAGCGGGCCCTTGGACTATGTAGGTTTCCTAGCAGGCCCTTGGACTATCTAGGTTAACTAGCGGGCCCTTGGACTATGTAGATTCCCTGGCGGGCACTTGGACTATGTATGTTCCAGAGCGGGCACTTGGACAATGTAGGTTCCCTAGCAGGCACTTGGACTATGTAGGTTCCCTAGCGGGCACTTGGACTATGTAGGTTAACTAGCGGACACTTGGACGATCTAGGTTAACTAGCGGGTACTTGGACTATGTAGGTTAACTTGCGGGCCCTTGGACTATGTAGATTAACTAGCAGCACTTGGACTATCTACATTAACCAGCGGGCCCTTGGACTATGTAGATTCCCTAGCGGGCATTTGGACTACGTAGGTTCCCTAGCGGGCACTTGTACTATGAATGTTCCCTACGGACACTTGAACTATGTAAGTTAACTACCGGGCACTTGGACTATGTATGTTAACTAGCGGGCCCTTGGACTACTTATGTTAACTAGCGGACACTTGCACTATGTAGGTTACCTAGCGGGCACTGGGACTATCTAGGTTAACTAGCGGGCACCTGGACTATGTACGTTCCCTAGCGGGCACTTGGGCTATCTACGTTACCTAGCTGGCACTCGGACTATGTAGGTTAACGAACGGGCACTTGGACTATGTATGTAACCTAATGGTCACTTGGACTGTCTAGGTAACCTAGCGGGAACTTGGACTATGTAGGTTAACTAGCGGGCACTTGGACTATCAAGGTTAACTAGCGGGCCCTTGCTCTATGTAGGTTAACTAGTAGGCCTTTGGACTATGTAAGTTAACTAGAGGGCACTTTGATGATCCTGGTTAACTAGCGGGCACTTGGACTATCTAGGTTAACTAGCGGACATTTGGACTATCTAGGTTAACTAGAGGGCACTTGGACTATGTAGGTTACCTAGCGGGCCCTTGGACTATGTAGATTCCCTAGCGGGCACTTGGACTATGTATGTTCCAGAGCGGGCACTTGGACAATGTAGGTTCCCTAGCAGGCACTTGGACTATGTAGGTTCCCTAGCGGGCACTTGAACTATGTAGATTAACTAGCGGACACTTGGACGATCTAGGTTAACTAGCGGGTACTTGGACTATGTAGGTTAACTAGCAGGCCCTTGGATTATGTAGATTAACTGGCAGCACTTGGACTATCTACATTAACCAGCGGGCCCTTGGACTATGTAGATTCCCTAGCGGGCACTTGGACTACGTAGGTTCCCTAGCGGGCACTTGGACTATGTAGGTTCCCTAGCGGGCACTTGGACTATGAATGTTCCCTACGGACACTTGAACTATGTAAGTTATCTACCGGGCACTTGGACTATGTATGTTAACTAGCGGGCCCTTGGACTACTTATGTTAACTAGCAGACACTTGCACTATGTAGGTTACCTAACGGGCACTTGGACTATCTAGGTTACCTAACGGGCACTTGGACTATGCAGGTTCCCTAGCGGGCACTTGGATTATATAGGTTCCCTATTGGGCACTTGGACTATGTAGGTTAACTAGTGGGCACTTGGACTATCTAGGTTACCTAGCAGGCACTTGGACTATGTAGGTTAACTAGCGGGCACTTGGACTATGTACGTTTCCTAGCGGGCACTTGGACTATCTACGTTACCTAGCGGGCACTTGGACTATGTACGTTACCTAGCGGGCACTTGGACTATGTACGTTTCCTAGCGGGTACTTGGACTAGATAGGTTCCCTAGCGGGCACTTGGTCTATCTAGGTTAACTAGCGGGCACTTGGAGGATCTAGGTTAACTAGCGGGCACTTGAACTATCAAAGTGAACAAGTGAGCCCTTGGACTATGTTGGTTAACTAACGGGCCCTTGGACTATCTGGGTTACCTAGCGGGCACTTGGGCTATATAGGTTACCTAGCTGGCACTTGGACTATGTAGGTTACCTAGTGGGCACTTCGATTATCTAGGTTAACGAACGGGCACTTGGAATATGCAGGTAACCTAGTGGGCACTTGGACTGTCTAGGTTACCTAGCGGACACTTGGACTTCTAGGTTAACGAACGGGCTCTTGGACTATGTAGGTTGCCTAGCGGGCACTTGGACTATCTAGGTCAGGTAACAGGCACTTGGACTATCTAGGTTACCTAACGGGCACTTTGACTATCTAGGTTACATAGCGTGCACTTGGACTATGTAGGTTAACTAGTGAGCACATGTACTCTAGGTTACCTTACGGGCACTTGAACTATCTAGGTTACCTAGCGGGCCCTTGGACTATGTAGGTTTCCTAGCAGGCCCTTGGACTATCTAGGTTAACTAGCGGGCCCTTGGACTATGTAGATTCCCTGGCGGGCACTTGGACTATGTATGTTCCAGAGCGGGCACTTGGACAATGTAGGTTCCCTAGCAGGCACTTGGACTATGTAGGTTCCCTAGCGGGCACTTGGACTATGTAGGTTAACTAGCGGACACTTGGACGATCTAGGTTAACTAGCGGGTACTTGGACTATGTAGGTTAACTTGCGGGCCCTTGGACTATGTAGATTAACTAGCAGCACTTGGACTATCTACATTAACCAGCGGGCCCTTGGACTATGTAGATTCCCTAGCGGGCATTTGGACTACGTAAGTTCCCTAGCGGGCACTTGTACTATGAATGTTCCCTACGGACACTTGAACTATGTAAGTTAACTACCGGGCACTTGGACTATGTATGTTAACTAGCGGGCCCTTGGACTACTTATGTTAACTAGCGGACACTTGCACTATGTAGGTTACCTAGCGGGCACTGGGACTATCTAGGTTAACTAGCGGGCACCTGGACTATGTACGTTCCCTAGCGGGCACTTGGGCTATCTACGTTACCTAGCTGGCACTCGGACTATGTAGGTTAACGAACGGGCACTTGGACTATGTATGTAACCTAATGGTCACTTGGACTGTCTAGGTAACCTAGCGGGAACTTGGACTATGTAGGTTAACTAGCGGGCACTTGGACTATCAAGGTTAACTAGCGGGCCCTTGCTCTATGTAGGTTAACTAGTAGGCCTTTGGACTATGTAAGTTAACTAGAGGGCACTTTGATGATCCTGGTTAACTAGCGGGCACTTGGACTATCTAGGTTAACTAGCGGACATTTGGACTATCTAGGTTAACTAGAGGGCACTTGGACTATGTAGGTTACCTAGCGGGCCCTTGGACTATGTAGATTCCCTAGCGGGCACTTGGACTATGTATGTTCCAGAGCGGGCACTTGGACAATGTAGGTTCCCTAGCAAGCACTTGGACTATGTAGGTTCCCTAGCGGGCACTTGAACTATGTAGATTAACTAGCGGACACTTGGACGATCTAGGTTAACTAGCGGGTACTTGGATTATGTAGGTTAACTAGCAGGCCCTTGGATTATGTAGATTAACTAGCAGCACTTGGACTATCTACATTAACCAGCGGGCCCTTGGACTATGTAGATTCCCTAGCGGGCACTTGGACTATGTAGGTTCCCTAGCGGGCACTTGGACTATGAATGTTCCCTACGGACACTTGAACTATGTAAGTTAACTACCGGGCACTTGGACTATGTATGTTAACTAGCGGGCCCTTGGACTACTTATGTTAACTAGCAGACACTTGCACTATGTAGGTTACCTAACGGGCACTTGGACTATCTAGGTTACCTAACGGGCACTTGGACTATGCAGGTTCCCTAGCGGGCACTTGGATTATATAGGTTCCCTATTGGGCACTTGGACTATGTAGGTTAACTAGTGGGCACTTGGACTATCTAGGTTACCTAGCAGGCACTTGGACTATGTAGGTTAACTAGCGGGCACTTGGACTATGTACGTTTCCTAGCGGGCACTTGGACTATCTACGTTACCTAGCGGGCACATGGACTATGTACGTTACCTAGCGGGCCTTGGACTATGTACGTTTCCTAGCGGGTACTTGGACTAGATAGGTTCCCTAGCGGGCACTTGGTCTATCTAGGTTAACTAGCGGGCACTTGGACTATCTAGGTTAACTAGCGAGCACTTGGACTATCTAGGTTAACTAGCGGGCATTTGGACTCTTAGGGCCCCTAGCGGGCATTTGGAGTGGGTCCTTGGACTATGTAGGTTAACTAGCGGGCACTTGGAGGATCTAGGTTAACTAGCGGGCACTTGAACTATCAAAGTGAACAAGTGAGCCCTTGGACTATGTTGGTTAACTAACGGGCCCTTGGACTATCTGGGTTACCTAGCGGGCACTTGGGCTATATAGGTTACCTAGCTGGCACTTGGACTATGTAGGTTACCTAGTGGGCACTTCGATTATCTAGGTTAACGAACGGGCACTTGGAATATGCAGGTAACCTAGTGGGCACTTGGACTGTCTAGGTTACCTAGCGGACACTTGGACTTCTAGGTTAACGAACGGGCTCTTGGACTATGTAGGTTGCCTAGCGGGCACTTGGACTATCTAGGTTAGGTAACAGGCACTTGGACTATCTAGGTTACCTAACGGGCACTTTGACTATCTAGGTTACATAGCGTGCACTTGGACTATGTAGGTTAACTAGCGAGCACATGTACTCTAGGTTACCTTACGGGCACTTGAACTATCTAGGTTACCTAGCGGGCCCTTGGACTATGTAGGTTTCCTAGCAGGCCCTTGGACTATCTTGGTTAACTAGCGGGCCCTTTGACTATGTAGATTCCCTGGCGGGCACTTGGACTATGTATGTTCCAGAGCGGGCACTTGGACAATGTAGGTTCCCTAGCAGGCACTTGGACTATGTAGGTTCCCTAGCGGGCACTTGGACTATGTAGGTTAACTAGCGGACACTTGGACGATCTAGGTTAACTAGCGGGTACTTGGACTATGTAGGTTAACTTGCGGGCCCTTGGACTATGTAGATTAACTAGCAGCACTTGGACTATCTACATTAACCAGCGGGCCCTTGGACTATGTAGATTCCCTAGCGGGCACTTGGACTACGTAGGTTCCCTAGCGGGCCCTTGGACTATGTAGGTTCCCTAGCGAGGCACTTGGACTATGAATGTTCCCTACGGACACTTGAACTATGTAAGTTAACTACCGGGCACTTGGACTATGTATGTTAACTAGCGGGCCTTTGGACTACTTATGTTAACTAGCAGACACTTGCAATATGTAGGTTACCTAACGGGCACTTGGACTAAGTAGGTTCCCTAGCGGGCACTTGGATTATATAGGTTCCCTATTGGGCACTTGGACTATGTAGGTTAACTAGTGGGCACTTGGACTATCTAGGTTACCTAGCAGGCACTTGGACTATGTAGGTTAACTAGTGGGCACTTGGACTATGTACGTTTCCTAGCGGGCACTTGGACTATCTACGTTACCTAGCGGGCACTTGGACTATGTACGTTACCTAGCGGGCACTTGGACTATGTACGTTTCCTAGCGGGTACTTGGACTAGATAGGTTCCCTAGCGGGCACTTGGTCTATCTAGGTTAACTAGTGGGCACTTGGACTATCTAGGTTAACTAGCGAGCACTTGGACTATCTAGGTTAACTAGCGGGCATTTGGACTATTAGGGCCCCTAGCGGGCATTTGGAGTGGGCTGTTGGACTATGTAGGTTAACTAGCGGGCACTTGGAAAATCTAGATTAACTAGCGGGCAATTGAACTATCAAAGTGAACAAGTGAGCCCTTGGATTATGTTGGTTAACTAGCGGGCCCTTGGACTATCTGGGTTACCTAGCGGGCACTTGGGCTATATAGGTTACCTAGCGGGCACTTGGACTATGTAGGTTACCTAGTGGGCACTTGGATTATCTAGGTTAACGAACGGGCACTTGGAATATGCAGGTAACCTAGCGGGCACTTGGACTGTCTAGGTTAGGTAACAGGCACTTGGACTATCTAGGTTACCTAACGGGCACTTTGACTATCTAGGTTACATAGCGTGCACTTGGACTATGTAGGTTAACTAGCGAGCACTTGGACTCTAGGTTACCTTACGGGCACTTGAACTATCTAGGTTACCTAGCGGGCCCTTGGATTATGTAGATTCCCTAGCGGGCACTTGGACTATGTATGTTCCAGAGCGGGCACTTGGACAATGTAGGTTCCCTAGCAGGCACTTGGACTATGTAGGTTCCCTAGCGGGCACTTGGACTATGTAGGTTAACTAGCAGACACTTGGACGATCTAGGTTAACTAGCGGGTACTTGGACTATGTAGGTTAACTTGTGGGCCCTTGGATTATGTAGATTAACTAGCAGCACTTGGACTATCTACATTAACCAGCGGGCCCTTGGACTATGTAGATTCCCTAGCGGGCACTTGGACTATGTAGGTTCCCTAGCGGGCACTTGGACTATGTAGGTTCCCTAGCGGGCACTTGGACTATGAATGTTCCCTACGGACACTTGAACTATGTAAGTTAACCACCGGGCACTTGGACTACATAGGTTAACTAGCGGACACTTGCACTATGTAGGTTACCTAGCGGGCACTTGGACTATCTAGGTTACCTAACGGGCTCTTGGACTATGTAGGTTCCCTAGCGGGCACTTGGATTATATAGGTTCCCTCTCGGGCACTTGGACTATGTAGGTTAACTAGTGGGCATTTGGACTGTGTAGGTTACCTAGCGGGCACTTGGACTATGTAGGTTGCCTATCGGGCACTTGGAGAATGTAGGTTAACTAGGGGGCACTAGGACAATGTAGGTTACCTAGCGGACCCTTGGACTATCTAGGTTACTTAGAGGGAACCTGGACTATGTAGGTTAACTAGTGGGCACTTGGACTATCTAGGTTACCTAGCAGGCACTTGGACTATGTATGTTAACTAGCGGGCACTTGCACTGTCTAGGTTACCTAGGGGTCACTTGGACTGTGTACGTTCCCTAGCGGGCACTTGGACTATGTACGTTACCTAGCGGGCACTTGGACTATGTACGTTTCCTAGTGGGTACTTGGACCAGATAGGTTCCCTAGCGGGCACTTGGTCTATCTAGATTAACTAGCGGGCACTTGGACTACGTAGGTTCCCTAGCTGGCCCTTGGACTATGTAGGTTCCCTAGCCAGGCACTTGGACTATGAATGTTCCCTACGGATACTTGAACTATCTAAGTTAACTACCGGGCACTTGGACTATGTATGTTAACAAGCGGGCCCTTGGACTACTTATGTTAACTAGCAGACACTTGCACTATGTAGGTTACCTAGCGGGCACTTGGACTATCTAGGTTACCTAACGGGCACTTGGACTATGTAGGTTCCCTAGCGGGCACTTGGATTATATAGGTTCCCTATTGGGCACTTGGACTATGTAGGTTAACTAGTGGGCACTTGGACTATCTAGGTTACCTAGCAGGCACTTGGACTATGTAGGTTAACTAGCGGGCACTTGGACTATGTAGGTTTCCTAGCGGGCACTTGGACTATCTACGTTACCTAGCGGGCACTTGGACTATGTACGTTACCTAGCGGGCACTTGGACTATGTACGTTTCCTAGCGGGTACTTGGACTAGATAGGTTCCCTAGCGGGCACTTGGTCTATCTAGGTTAACTAGCGAGCACTTGGACTATCTAGGTTAACTAGCGGGCATTTGGACTATTAGGGCCCCTAGCGGGCATTTGGAATGGGCCGTTGGACTATCTAGGTTAACTAGCGGGCACTTGGACAATCTAGGTTAACTAGCGGGCACTTGGACAATCTAGGTTAACTAGCGGGCACTTGAACTATCAAAGTGAACAAGTGAGCCCTTGGACTATGTTGGTTAACTAGCGGGCCCTTGGACTATCTGGGATACCTAGCGGGCACTTGGGCTATATAGGTTACCTAGCGGGCACTTGGACTATGTAGGTTACCTAGTGGGCACTTGGATTATCTAGGTTAACGAACGGGCACTTGGAATATGCAGGTAACCTAGCGGGCACTTGGACTGTCTAGGTTACCTAGCGGACACTTGGACTTCTAGGTTAACGAACGGGCTCTTGGACTATGTAGGTTGCCTAGCGGGCACTTGGATTATCTAGGTTAGGTAACAGGCACTTGGACTATCTAGGTTACCTAACGGGCACTTTGACTATCTAGGTTACATAGCGTGCACTTGGACTATGTAGGTTAACTAGCGAGCACTTGGACTCTAGGTTACCTTACGGGCACTTGAACTATCTAGGTTACCTAGCGGGCCCTTGGACTATGTAGGTTTCCTTGCAGGCCCTTGGACTTTCTAGGTTAACTAGCGGGCCCTTGGACTATGTAGATTAACTAGCAGCACTTGGACTATCTACATTAACCAGAGGGCCCTTGGACTATGTAGATTCCCTAGCGGGCACTTGAACTACGTAGGTTCCCTAGCGGGCACTTGGACTATGTAGGTTCCCTAGCGGGCACTTGGACTATGAATGTTCCCTACGGACACTTGAACTATGTAAGTTAACTACCGGGCACTTGGACTACTTAGGTTAACTAACGGACACTTGCACTATGTAGGTTACCTAGCGGGCACTTGGACTATCTAGGTTACCTAACGGGCACTTGGACAATGTAGGTTCCCTAGCGGGCACTTGGATTATATAGGTTCCCTATCGGGCACTTGGACTATGTAGGTTAACTAGCGGGCATTTGGACTATGTAGGTTACCTAGCGGGCACTTGGACTATGTAGGTTGCCTATCGGGCACTTGGAGAATGTAGGTTAACTAGGGGGCACAAGGACAATGTAGGTTACCTAGCGGACCCTTGGACTATCTAGGTTACTTAGAGGAAACCTGAACTATGTAGGTTAACTAATGGGCACTTGGACTATCTAGGTTACCTAGCAGGCACTTGGACTATGTAGGTTAACTAGTGGGCACTTGCACTATGTAGGTTACCTAGGTGGCACTTGGACTATGTTCGTTCCTTAGCGGGCACTTGGACTATGTACGTTACCTAGCGGGCACTTGGACTATGTACGTTTCCTAGTGGGTACTTGGACTAGATAGGTTCCCTAGCGGGCACTTGGTCTATCTAGATTAACTAGCGGGCACTTGGACTATCTAGGTTAACTAGCGGGCATTTGGACTATTAGGGCCCCTAGCGGGCATTTGGACTATATTGGTGACCTAGCGGGCACTTGGACTATGTAGGTTAACAAACAGGCACTTGGAATATGCAGGTAACCTAGCGGGCACTTGGACTGTCTAGGTTCCCTATCGGGCACTTGGACTATGTAGGTTAAATAGCGGGCATTTGGACTATGTAGGTTTACTAGCGGGCACTTGGACGATCTAGGTTAACTAGAGGGCACTTGGACTATCTAGGTTAACTAGCGGGCACTTGGATGATCATTGTTAACTAGCGGGCACTTGGACTATCTAGGTTAGCTAACGGGCACATGGACTAAGTACGTCCCCTAGTGAGCACTTGGACTATCTAGGTTAACTAACGGGCACTAGGACTATCTAGGTTAACTAGCAGGCACTTGGACTATCTAGGTTACCTAGCTGGCACTTGGACTATGTACGTACCCTATCGGGCACTTGGACTATGTAGGTTAACTAGCGGGCTTTTGAACTATGTAGGTTCCCTAGCAGGCACTTGGACTATGTAGGTTCCCTAGCGGGCACTTGGACTATGTAGGATAACTAGCGGACACTTGGACGATAAGTTAACTAGCGGGTACTTAGACTATGTAGGTTAACTAGCAGGCCCTTGGACTATGTAGATTAAATAGCAGCACTTGGACTATCTACATTAACCAGCGGGCCCTTGGACTATGTAGATTCCCTAGCGGGCACTTGGACTACGTAGATTCCCTAACGGGCACTTGGACTATGTAGGTTCCCTAGCGGGCACTTGGACTATGAATGTTCCCTACGGACACTTGAACTATGTAAGTTAACTACCGGGCACTTGGACTACTTAGGTTAACTAGCGGACACTTGCACTATGTAGGTTACCTAGCGGGCACTTGGACTATCTAGGTTAGGTAAGAGGCACTTGGACTATCTAGGTTACCTAACGGGCACTTTGACTATCTAGGTTACATAGCGTGCACTTGGACTATGTAGGTTAACTAGCGAGCATTTGGACTCTAGGTAACCTTACGGGCACTTGAACTATCTAGGTTACCTAGCGGGCCCTTGGACTATGTAGGTTTCCTAGCAGGCCCTTGGACTATCTAGGTTAACTAGCGGGCCCTTGGACTATGTTGATTCCCTAGCGGGCACTTGGACTATGTATGTTCCAGAGGGGCACTTGGACAATGTAGGTTCCCTAGCAGGCAATTGGACTATGTAGGTTCCCTAGCGGGCACTTGGACTATGTAGGTTAACTAGCGGACACTTGGACGATCTTGGTTAACTAGCGGGTTCTTGGACTATGTAGGTTAACTTGCGGGCCCTTGGACTATGTAGATTAACTAGCAGCACTTGGACTATCTACATTAACCAGAGGGCCCTTGGACTATGTAGATTCCCTAGCGGGCACTTGGACTACGTAGGTTCGCTAGCGGGCACTTGGACTACGTAGGTTCCCTAGCGGGCACTTGGATTATGAATGTTCCCTACGGACACTTGAACTATGTAAGTTAACTACCAGGCACTTGGACTACTTAGGTTAACTAGCGGACACTTGCACTATGTAGATTACCTAGCGGGCACTTGACTATCTAGGTTACCTAACGGGCACTTGCACTATGTAGGTTCCCTAGCGGGCACTTGGATTATATAGGTTCCCTATCGGGCACTTGGACTATGTAGGTTAACTAGCGGGCATTTGGACTATGTAGGTTACCTAGCGGGCACTTGGACTATGTAGGTTGCCTATGGGGCATTTGGAGAATGTAGGTTAACTAGGGGGCACTAGGACAATGTAGGTTACCTAGCGGACCCTTGGACTATCTAGGTTACTTAGAGGGAACCTGGACTATGTAGGTTAACTAGTGGGCACTTGGACTATCTAGGTTACCTAGCAGGCACTTGGACTATGTAGGTTAACTAGCGGGCACTTGGAGAATGTAGGTTAACTAGGGGGCACTAGGACTATCTAGGTTACTTAGCAGGAACTTGGACTATGTAGGTTATCTAGCGGGCACTTGGACTATCTATGATACCTAGCGGGCACTTGGACTATGTACGTTCCCTAGCGGGCACTTGGACTATCTACGTTACCTAGCGGGCACTTGGACAATGTACGTTACCTAGCGGGCACTTGGATTATCTAGGTTACGTAGCGGGCCCTTGGACTATGTACGTTCCCTAGTGGGCACTTGGACTATCTACGTTACCTAGCAGGCACTTGGACTATGTATGTTACCTAGCGGGCACTTGGACTATATAGGTTCCCTAGCGGGCACTTGGACTATGTGGGTTCCCTAGCGGGCATTTGGACTATCTAGGTTACCTAACGGGCACTTGGACTATGTAGGTTCCCTAGCGGGCACTTGGACTATGTAGGTTCCCTATCGGGCACTTGGACTATGTAGGTTAACTAGCGGGCACTTGGACTATGTAGTTTCCCTAGGAGCATTTGGAATATTTAGGTTACCAAGCGGGCACTTGGACTATGTAGGTTACCTAGCGAGCACTTGGACTATGTAGGTTCCCTAGCGGGCACTTGGATTATGTAGGTTCCCTTTAGGGCACTTGGATTATGTAGGTTAACTAGCGGGCACTTGGACTATCTAGGTTAACTAGCGGGCCCTTGGACGATGTAGGTTAACTAGCGGGCCCTTGGACGATCTAGGTTAACTAGCGGGTACGTGAAGTATGTAGGTTAACTAGCGGGCCCTTGGACTATGTAGATTAACTAGCCGCACTTCGACTATCTACGTTAACTAGCGGGCCCTTGAACTATGTAGATTCGCTAGCGGGCACTTGGACTATGTAGATTAACTAGCAGCACTTGGACTATCTACATTAACCAGCGGGCCCTTGGACTCTGTAGATTCCCTAGCGGGCACTTGGACTACGTAGGTTCCCTAGCAGGCACTTGGACTATGAATGTTCCTTACGGACACTTGAACTATGTAAGTTAACTACCGGGCACTTGGACTATGTATGTTAACTAGCGGGCCCTTGGACTATCTAGGTTAACTAGCGGGCACTTGGACTATGTACGTTCCCTAGCGGGCACTTGGGCTATCTACGTTACCTAGCGGGCACTTGGACTATATAGGTTAACGAACGGGCAATTGGACTATGTAGGTAACCTAATGGTCACTTGGACTGTCTAGGTTACCTAGCGGGAACTTGGACTATGTAGGTTAACTAGCGGGCACTTGGACTATCAAGGTTAACTGGCGGGCCCTTGCTCTATGTAGGTTAACTAGTAGGCCTTTGGACTATGTAAGTTAACTAGAGGGCACTTTGATGATCCTGGTTAACTAGCGGGCACTTGGACTATCTAGGTTAACTAGCGGGCATTTGGACTATCTAGGTTAACTAGAGGGCACTTGGACTATGTAGGTTCCCTAGCGGGCACTTAGACTATGTAGGTTCCCTAGCGGGCACTTGTACTATATAGGTTAACTAGCGGGCACTGGGACTATGTAGGTTAACTAGCGGGCACTTGGATTATGTAGGTTACCTAGCGGGCACTTGTATTATGTACGTTGCCTATCGGGCACTTGGAGAATGTAGGTTAACTAGGGGGCACTAGGACAATGTAGGTTACCTAGCCGACCTTTGGACTATCTAGGTTACTTAGGGGGAACCTGGACTATGTAGGTTCATTAGTGGGCACTTGGACTATCTAGGTTACCTAGCAGGCCCTTGGACTATGGAGGTTAACTAGCGGGCACTTGGACTATCTATGTTACCTAGCGGGCACTTGGACTATGTACGTTACCTAGCGGGCACTTGAACTATGTACGTTTCCTAGCGGGTACTTGGACTAGATAGGTGCCCTAGCGGGTACTGGGTCTATCTAGGTTAACTAGCGGGCACTTGGACTATCTAGGTTTACTAGCGAGCACTTGGACTATCTAGGTTAACTAGCGGGCACTTGGACTATCTAGGTTAACTAGTGAGCACTTGGACTATCTAGGTTAACTAACGGGCCCTTGGAGTATGTAGGTTACCTAGCGGGCCCTTGGACTATGTAGATTAACTAGCTGGTACTTGGACTATGTAGGCTAACTAGCGGGCCCTTGGACTATGTAGGTTTACTAGCGGGCACATGGACTATCTAGGTTACCTAACGGACACTTGGACTATGTAGGTTCCCAACGGGCACTTGGATTATATAGGTTCCCTATCGGGCTCTGGTACTATGTAGGTTAACTAGCGGGCATTTGGACTATGTAGGTTACCTAGCGGGCACTTGTACTATGTAGGTTGCCTATCGGGCACTTAGAGAATGTAGGTTAACTAGGGGGCACTAGGACAATGTAGGTTACCTAGCGGACCCTTGGACTATCTAGGTTACTTAGGGGGAACCTGGACTATGTAGGTTAACTAGTGGGCACTTGGACTATCTAGGTTACATAGCAGGCACTTGGACTATGTAGGTTATCTATCGGGCACTTGCACTGTCTAGGTTACCTAGGGGTCACTTGGACTATGTACGTTCACTAGCGGGCACTTGGAATATTTAGGTTACCAAGCGGGCACTTGGACTATGTAGGTTACCTAGCGAGCACTTGGAGTATGTAGGTTCCCTAGCGGGCACTTGGATTATGTAGGTTCCCTTTAGGGCACTTGGATTATGTAGGTTAACTAGCGGGCACTTGGACTATCTAGGTTAACTAGCGGGCACTTGGACTACGTAGGTTCCCTAGCGGGCACTTGGATTATGAATGTTCCTTACGGACACTTGAACTATGTAAGTTAACTACCGGGCACTTGGACTGTGTATGTTAACTAGCGGGCCCTTGGACTATCTAGGTTAACTAGCGGGCACTTGGACTATGTACGTTCCCTAACGGGCACTTGGGCTATCTACGTTACCTAGCGGGCACTTGGACTATGTAGGTTAACGAACGGGCAATTGGACTATGTAGGTTACCTAATGGTCACTTGGACTGTCTAGGTTACCTAGCGGGAACTTGGACTATGTAGATAAACTAGCGGGCACTTGGACTATCAAGGTTAACTAGCGGGCCCTTGCTCTATGTAGGTTAACTAGTAGGCCTTTGGACTATGTAAGTTAACTAGAGGGCACTTTGATGAATCTGGTTAACTAGCGGGCACTTGGACTATCTAGGTTAACTAGCGGGCATTTGGACTATCTAAGTTAACTAGAGGGCACTTGGACTATGTAGGTTCCTTAGCGGGCACTTAGACTATGTAGGTTCCCTAGCGGGCACTTGGACTATATAGGTTAAATAGCGGGCACTCGGACTATGTAGGTTAACTAGCGGGCATTTGGACTATGTAGGTTACCTAGCGGGCACTTGTACTATGTATGTTGCCTATCGGGCACTTGGAGAATGTAGGTTAACTAGGGGGCACTAGGACAATGTAGGTTACCTAGCCGACCCTTGGACTATCTAGGTTACTTAGGGGGAACCTGGACTATGTAGGTTAATTAGTGGGCACTTGGACTATCTAGGTTACTTAGCAGGCACTTGGACTATGTAGGTTAACTAGCGGGCACTTGGACTATCTATGTTACCTAGCGGGCACTTGGACTATGTACGTTACCTAGCGGGCACTTGGACTATGTACGTTTCCTACCGGGTACTTGGACTAGATAGGTGCCCTAGCGGGTACTGGGTGTATCTAGGTTAACTAGCGGGCACTTGGACTATCTAGGTTAACTAGCGAGCACTTGGACTATCTAGGTTAACTAGCGGGCACTTGGAATCTAGGTTAACTAGTGAGCACTTGGACTATCTAGGTTAACTAGCGGGCCCTTGGAGTATGTAGGTTACCTAGCGGGCCCTTGGACTATGTAGATTAACTAGTTGGTACTTGGACTATGTAGGCTAACTAGCGGGCCCTTGGACTATGTAGGTTTACTAGCGGGCACTTGGACTATCTAGGTTACCTAACGGGCACTTGGACTATGTAGGTTCCCAACGGGCTTTTGGATTATATAGGTTCCCTATCGGGCACTGGGACTATGTAGGTTAACTAGCGGGCATTTGGACTATGTAGGTTACCTAGCGGGCACTTGTACTATGTAGGTTGCCTATCGGGCACTTGGAGAATGTAGGTTAACTAGGGGGCACTAGGACAATGTAGGTTACCTAGCGGACCCTTGGACTATCTAGGTTACTTAGGGGGAACCTGGACTATGTAGGTTAACTAGTGGGCACTTGGACTATCTAGGTTACATAGCAGGCACTTGGACTATGTAGGTTAACTACCGGGCACTTGGACTATCTACGTTACCTAGCGGGCACTTGGACTATGTACGTTTCCTAGCGGGTACTTGGACTAGATAGGTTCCCTAGCGGGTACTTGGTCTATCTAGGTTAACAAGCGGGCACTTGGACTATCTAGGTTAACTAGCGAGCACTTGGACTATCTAGGTTAACTAGCGGGCACTTGGACTATCTAGGTTAACTAACGAGCACTTGGACTATCTAGGTTAACTAGCGGGCCATTGGAGTATGTAGGTTACCTAGAGGGCCCTTGGACTATGTAGATTAAATAGCGGGTACTTGGACTATGTAGGTTAACTAGCGGGCCCTTGGACTTTGTAGGTTTACTAGCGGGCACTTGGACGATCTAGGTTAACTAGAGGACACTTGGACCATCTAGGTTAACTAGCGGGAACTTGGATGATCATTGTTAACTAGCGGGCACTTGGACTATCTAGGTTAGCTAACAGGCACATGGACTAAGTACGTCCCTCAGTGGGCACTAGGACTATCTAGGTTAACTAGCGGGCACTTGGACTATCTAGGTTACCTAGCTGGCACTTGGATTATGAAGGTTCCCTAGCGGGCACTTGGACTATGTAGGTCAACTAGCGGGCCCTTGGACTATCTAGGTTTGCTAACTGGCACGTGGACTATGTAGGTTAACTAGCGGGCACTTGGACGATCTAGGTTAACTAGCGGGCACTTGGACGATATAGGTTAACTAGCGGGCACTTGGATTATCTAGGTTAGCTAGCGGGCTCTTGCACTATGTAGGTTAACTAGCGGGCCCATTGACTATTTAGGTTAACTAGCGGGCACTTGGACGGTCTAGGTTACCTAGGGGGAACTTTGACTATGTAGGTTAACTAGCGGGCACTTGGACTATCTAGGTTACCTAGCAGGCACTTGGACTATGTAGGTTTACTAGCGGGAACTTGGACTATATAGGTTACGTAGCGGGCACTTGGACTATGTACGTTCCCTAGTGGGCACTTGGACTATCTACGTTACCTAGTAGGCACTTGGACTATGTAAGTTACCTAGCGGGCACTTGGACTATGTAGGTTCCCTAGCGGACACTTGGACTATGTGGGTTCCCTAGCGGGCATTTGGACTATCTAGGTTACCTAACGGGCACTTGAACTATGTAGGTTCCCTAGCGGGCACTTGGATTATGTAGGTTCCCTATCGGGCACTTGGACTATGTAGGTTAACTAGCGGGCACGTGGACTATGTAGTTTCCCTAGCGAGCATTTGGAATATTTAGGTTACCAAGCGGGCACTTGGACTATGTAGGTTACCTAGCGAGCACTTGGACTATGTAGGTTCCCTAGCGGGCACTTGGATTATGTAGGTTCCCTTTAGGGCACTTGGATTATGTAGGTTAACTAGCGGGCACTTGGACTATCTAGGTTAACTAGCGGGCACTTGGACTACGTAGGTTCCCTAGCGGGCACTTGGACTATGAATGTTCCTTACGGACACTTGAACTATGTAAGTTAACTACCGGGCACTTGGACTATGTATGTTAACTAGCGGGCCCTTGGACTATCTAGGTTAACTAGCGGGCATTTGGACTATGTACGTTCCCTAACGGGCACTTGGGCTATCTACGTTACCTAGCGGGCACTTGGACTATGTAGGTTAACGAACGGGCAATTGGACTATGTAGGTAACCTAATGGTCACTTGGACTGTCTAGGTTACCTAGCGGGAACTTGGACTATGTAGGTTAACTAGCGGGCACTTGGACTATCAAGATTAACTAGCGGGCCCTTGCTCTATGTAGGTTAACTAGTAGGCCTTTGGACTATGTAAGTTAACTAGAGGGCACTTTGATGATCCTGGTTAACTAGCGGGCACTTGGACTATCTAGGTTAACTAGCGGGCATTTGGACAATCTAGGTTAACTAGAGGGCACTTGGACTATGTAGGTTCCCTAGCGGGCACTTGGACTATATAGGTTAACTAGCGGGCACTGGGACTATGTAGGTTAACTAGCGGGCATTTGGACTATGTAGGTTACCTAGCGGGCACTTGTACTATGTAAGTTGCCTATCGGGCACTTGGAGAATGTAGGTTAACTAGGGGGCACTAGGACAATGTAGGTTACCTAGCCGACCCTTGGACTATCTAGGTTACTTAGGGGGAACCTGGACTATGTAGGTGAATTAGTGGGCACTTGGACTATCTAGTTTACTAGCAGGCACTTGGACTATGTAGGTTAACTAGCGGGCACTTGGACTATCTATGTTACCTAGCGGGCACTTGGACTATGTACGTTACCTAGCGGGCACTTGGACTATGTACGTTTCCTAGCGGGTACTTGGACTAGATAGGTGCCCTAGCGGGTACTGGGTCTATCTAGGTTAACTAGCGGGCACTTGGACTATTTAGGTTAACTAGCGAGCACTTGGACTATCTAGGTTAACTAGTGGGCACTTGGAATATCTAGGTTAACTAGTGAGCACTTGGACTATCTAGGTTAACTAGCGGGCCCTTGGAGTATGTAGGTTACCTAGCGGGCCCTTCGACTATGTAGATTAACTAGCTGGTACTTGGACTATGTAGGCTAACTAGCGGGCCCTTGGACTATGTAGGTTTACTAGCGGGCACTTGGACTATCTAGGTTACCTAACGGGCACTTGGACTATGTAGGTTCCCAACGGGCCCTTGGATTATATAGGTTCCCTATCGGGCACTGGGACTATGTAGGTTAACTAGCGGGCATTTGGACTATGTAGGTTACCTAGCGGGCACTTGTACTATGTAGGTTGCCTATCGGGCACTTGGAGAATGTAGGTTAACTAGGGGGCACTAGGAAAATGTAGGTTACCTAGCGGACCCTTGGACTATCTAGGTTACTTAGGGGGAACCTGGACTATGTAGGTTAACTAGTGGGCACTTGGACTATCTAGGTTACATAGCACGCACTTGGACTATGTAGGTTAACTACCGGGCACTTGGACTATCTACGTTACCTAGCGGGCACTTGGACTATGTACGTTACCTAGCGGGCACTTGGACTATGTACGTTTCCTAGCGGGTACTTGGACTAGATAGGATCCCTAGCGGGTACTTGGTCTATCTAGGTTAACAAGCGGGCACTTGGACTATCTAGGTTAACTAGCGAGCACTTTGACTATCTAGGTTAACTAGCGGGCACTTGGACTATCTAGGTTAACTAACGAGCACTTGGACTATCTAGGTTAACTAGCGGGCCATTGGAGTATGTAGGTTACCTAGCGAGCCCTTGGACTATGTAGATTAAATAGCGGGTACTTGGACTATGTAGGTTAACTAGCGGGCCCTTGGACTTTGTAGGTTTACTAGCGGGCACTTGGACGATCTAGGTTAACTAGAGGACACTTGGACCATCTAGGTTAACTAGCGGGCACTTGGATGATCATTGTTAACTAGCGGGCACTTGGACTATCTAGGTTAGCTAACAGGCACATGGACTAAGTACGTCCCTTAGTGGGCACTAGGACTATCTTGGTTAACTAGTGGGCACCTGGACTATCTAGGTTACCTAGCTGGCACTTGGATTATGAAGGTTCCCTAGCGGGCACTTAGACTATGTAGTTCAACTAGCGGGCCCTTGGACTATCTAGGTTTGCTAACTGGCACGTGGACTATGTAGGTTAACTAGCGGACACTTGCACGATCTAGGTTAACTAGTGGGCTCTTGCACTATGTAGGTTAACTAGGGGGCCCATTGACTATGTAGGTTAACTAGCGGGCACTTGGACTATCTAGGTTAACTAGCGGGCATTTGGACTATCTAGGTTAACTAGAGGGCACTTGGACTATGTAGGTTCCTTAGCGGGCACTTAGACTATGTAGGTTCCCTAGCGGGCACTTGGACTATATAGGTTAAATAGCAGGCACTGGGACTATGTAGGTTAACTAGCGGGCATTTGGACTATGTAGGTTACCTAGCGGGCACTTGTACTATGTAGGTTGCCTATCGGGCACTTGGAGAATGTAGGTTAACTAGGGGGCACTAGGACAATGTAGGTTACCTAGCCGACCCTTGGACTATCTAGGTTACTTAGGGGGAACCTGGACTATGTAGGTTAATTAGTGGGCACTTGGACTATCTAGGTTACCTAGCAGGCACTTGGACTATGTAGGTTAACTAGCGGGCACTTGGACTATCTATGTTACCTAGCGGGCACTTGGACTATGTACGTTACCTAGCGGGCACTTGGACTATGTACGTTTCCTAGCGGGTACTTGGACTAGATAGGTGCCCTAGCGGGTACTGGGTCTATCTAGTTTAACTAGCGGGCACTTGGACTATCTAGGTTAACTAGCGAGCACTTGAACTACCTAGGTTAACTAGCGGGCACTTGAAATATCTAGGTTAACTAGTGAGCACTTGGACTATCTAGGTTAACTAGCGGGCCCTTGGAGTATGTAGGTTACCTAGCGGGCCCTTGGACTATGTAGATTAAGTAGTTGGTACTTGGACTATGTAGGCTAACTAGCGGGCCCTTGGACTATCTAGGTTACTTAGGGGGAACCTGGACTATGTAGGTTAACTAGTGGGCACTTGGACTATCTAGGTTACATAGCAGGCACTTGGACTATGTAGGTTAACTACCGGGCACTTGGACTATCTAGGTTACGTAGCGGGCAATTGGACTATATACGTTCCCTAGTGGGCACTTGGACTATCTACGTTACCTAGCAGGCACTTGGACTATGTAGGTTAACTACCGGGCACTTGGACTATCTACGTTACCTAGCGGGCACTTGGACTATGTACGTTTCCTAGCGGGTACTTGGACTAGATAGGTTCCCTAGCGGGTACTTGGTCTATCTAGGTTAACAAGCGGGCACTTGGACTATCTAGGTTAACTAGCGAGCACTTGGACTATCTAGGTTAACTAGCGGGTACTTGGACTATCTAGGTTAACTAACGAGCACTTGGACTATCTAGGTTAACTAGCGGGCCATTGGAGTATGTAGGTTACCTAGAGGGCCCTTGGACTATGTAGTTTAAATAGCGGGTACTTGGACTATGTAGGTTAACTAGCGGGCCCTTGGACTTTGTAGGTTTACTAGCGGGCACTTGGACGATCTAGGTTAACTAGAGGACACTTGGACCATCTAGGTTAACTAGCGGGAACTTGGATGATCATTGTTAACTAGCGGGCACTTGGACTATCTAGGTTAGCTAACAGGCACATGGACTAAGTACGTCCCTCAGTGGGCACTAGGACTATCTAGGTTAACTAGCGGGCACTTGGACTATCTAGGTTACCTAGCTGGCACTTGGATTATGAAGGTTCCCTAGCGGGCACTTGGACTATGTAGGTCAACTAGCGGGCCCTTGGACTATCTAGGTTTGCTAACTGGCACGTGGACTATGTAGGTTAACTAGCGGGCACTTGGACGATCTAGGTTAACTAGCGGGCACTTGGACGATATAGGTTAACTAGCGGGCACTTGGATTATCTAGGTTAGCTAGCGGGCTCTTGCACTATGTAGGTTAACTAGCGGGCCCATTGACTATTTAGGTTAACTAGCGGGCACTTGGACGGTCTAGGTTACCTAGGGGGAACTTTGACTATGTAGGTTAACTAGCGGGCACTTGGACTATCTAGGTTACCTAGCAGGCACTTGGACTATGTAGGTTTACTAGCGGGAACTTGGACTATATAGGTTACGTAGCGGGCACTTGGACTATGTACGTTCCCTAGTGGGCACTTGGACTATCTACGTTACCTAGTAGGCACTTGGACTATGTAAGTTACCTAGCGGGCACTTGGACTATGTAGGTTCCCTAGCGGACACTTGGACTATGTGGGTTCCCTAGCGGGCATTTGGACTATCTAGGTTACCTAACGGGCACTTGAACTATGTAGGTTCCCTAGCGGGCACTTGGATTATGTAGGTTCCCTATCGGGCACTTGGACTATGTAGGTTAACTAGCGGGCACGTGGACTATGTAGTTTCCCTAGCGAGCATTTGGAATATTTAGGTTACCAAGCGGGCACTTGGACTATGTAGGTTACCTAGCGAGCACTTGGACTATGTAGGTTCCCTAGCGGGCACTTGGATTATGTAGGTTCCCTTTAGGGCACTTGGATTATGTAGGTTAACTAGCGGGCACTTGGACTATCTAGATTAACTAGCGGGCACTTGGACTACGTAGGTTCCCTAGCGGGCACTTGGACTATGAATGTTCCTTACGGACACTTGAACTATGTAAGTTAACTACCGGGCACTTGGACTATGTATGTTAACTAGCGGGCCCTTGGACTATCTAGGTTAACTAGCGGGCATTTGGAATATGTACGTTCCCTAACGGGCACTTGGGCTATCTACGTTACCTAGCGGGCACTTGGACTATGTAGGTTAACGAACGGGCAATTGGACTATGTAGGTAACCTAATGGTCACTTGGACTGTCTAGGTTACCTAGCGGGAACTTGGACTATGTAGGTTAACTAGCGGGCACTTGGACTATCAAGATTAACTAGCGGGCCCTTGCTCTATGTAGGTTAACTAGTAGGCCTTTGGACTATGTAAGTTAACTAGAGGGCACTTTGATGATCCTGGTTAACTAGCGGGCACTTGGACTATCTAGGTTAACTAGCGGGCATTTGGACAATCGAGGTTAACTAGAGGGCACTTGGACTATGTAGGTTCCCTAGCGGGCACTTGGACTATATAGGTTAACTAGCGGGCACTGGGACTATGTAGGTTAACTAGCGGGCATTTGGACTATGTAGGTTACCTAGCGGGCACTTGTACTATGTAAGTTGCCTATCGGGCACTTGGAGAATGTAGGTTAACTAGGGGGCACTAGGACAATGTAGGTTACCTAGCCGACCCTTGGACTATCTAGGTTACTTAGGGGGAACCTGGACTATGTAGGTGAATTAGTGGGCACTTGGACTATCTAGTTTACTAGCAGGCACTTGGACTATGTAGGTTAACTAGCGGGCACTTGGACTATCTATGTTACCTAGCGGGCACTTGGACTATGTACGTTACCTAGCGGGCACTTGGACTATGTACGTTTCCTAGCGGGTACTTGGACTAGATAGGTGCCCTAGCGGGTACTGGGTCTATCTAGGTTAACTAGCGGGCACTTGGACTATTTAGGTTAACTAGCGAGCACTTGGACTATCTAGGTTAACTAGTGGGCACTTGGAATATCTAGGTTAACTAGTGAGCACTTGGACTATCTAGGTTAACTAGCGGGCCCTTGGAGTATGTAGGTTACCTAGCGGGCCCTTGGACTATGTAGATTAACTAGCTGGTACTTGGACTATGTAGGCTAACTAGCGGGCCCTTGGACTATGTCGGTTTACTAGCGGGCACTTGGACTATCTAGGTTACCTAACGGGCACTTGGACTATGTAGGTTCCCAACGGGCCCTTGGATTATATAGGTTCCCTATCGGGCACTGGGACTATGTAGGTTAACTAGCGGGCATTTGGACTATGTAGGTTACCTAGCGGGCACTTGTACTATGTAGGTTGCCTATCGGGCACTTGGAGAATGTAGGTTAACTAGGGGGCACTAGGAAAATGTAGGTTACCTAGCGGACCCTTGGACTATCTAGGTTACTTAGGGGGAACCTGGACTATGTAGGTTAACTAGTGGGCACTTGGACTATCTAGGTTACATAGCACGCACTTGGACTATGTAGGTTAACTACCGGGCACTTGGACTATCTACGTTACCTAGCGGGCACTTGGACTATGTACGTTACCTAGCGGGCACTTGGACTATGTACGTTTCCTAGCGGGTACTTGGACTAGATAGGATCCCTAGCGGGTACTTGGTCTATCTAGGTTAACAAGCGGGCACTTGGACTATCTAGGTTAACTAGCGAGCACTTTGACTATCTAGGTTAACTAGCGGGCACTTGGACTATCTAGGTTAACTAACGAGCACTTGGACTATCTAGGTTAACTAGCGGGCCATTGGAGTATGTAGGTTACCTAGCGAGCCCTTGGACTATGTAGATTAAATAGCGGGTACTTGGACTATGTAGGTTAACTAGCGGGCCCTTGGAGTATGTAGGTTACCTAGCGGGCCCTTGGACTATGTAGATTAACTAGCTGGTACTTGGACTATGTAGGCTAACTAGCGGGCCCTTGGACTATGTAGGTTTACTAGCGGGCACTTGGACTATCTAGGTTACCTAACGGGCACTTGGACTATGTAGGTTCCCAACGGGCCCTTGGATTATATAGGTTCCCTATCGGGCACTGGGACTATGTAGGTTAACTAGCGGGCATTTGGACTATGTAGGTTACCTAGCGGGCACTTGTACTATGTAGGTTGCCTATCGGGCACTTGGAGAATGTAGGTTAACTAGGGGGCACTAGGAAAATGTAGGTTACCTAGCGGACCCTTGGACTATCTAGGTTACTTAGGGGGAACCTGGACTATGTAGGTTAACTTGTGGGCACTTGGACTATCTAGGTTACATAGCACGCACTTGGACTATGTAGGTTAACTACCGGGCACTTGGACTATCTACGTTACCTAGCGGGCACTTGGACTATGTACGTTACCTAGCGGGCACTTGGACTATGTACGTTTCCTAGCGGGTACTTGGACTAGATAGGATCCCTAGCGGGTACTTGGTCTATCTAGGTTAACAAGCGGGCACTTGGACTATCTAGGTTAACTAGCGAGCACTTTGACTATCTAGGTTAACTAGCGGGCACTTGGACTATCTAGGTTAACTAACGAGCACTTGGACTATCTAGGTTAACTAGCGGGCCATTGGAGTATGTAGGTTACCTAGCGAGCCCTTGGACTATGTAGATTAAATAGCGGGTACTTGGACTATGTAGGTTAACTAGCGGGTCCTTGGACTTTGTAGGTTTACTAGCGGGCACTTGGACGATCTAGGTTAACTAGAGGACACTTGGACCATCTAGGTTAACTAGCGGGCACTTGGATGATCATTGTTAACTAGCGGGCACTTGGACTATCTAGGTTAGCTAACAGGCACATGGACTAAGTACGTCCCTTAGTGGGCACTAGGACTATCTTGGTTAACTAGTGGGCACCTGGACTATCTAGGTTACCTAGCTGGCACTTGGATTATGAAGGTTCCCTAGCGGGCACTTAGACTATGTAGTTCAACTAGCGGGCCCTTGGACTATCTAGGTTTGCTAACTGGCACGTGGACTATGTAGGTTAACTAGCGGACACTTGCACGATCTAGGTTAACTAGTGGGCTCTTGCACTATGTAGGTTAACTAGGGGGCCCATTGACTATGTAGGTTAACTAGCGGGCACTTGGACTATCTAGGTTAACTAGCGGGCATTTGGACTATCTAGGTTAACTAGAGGGCACTTGGACTATGTAGGTTCCTTAGCGGGCACTTAGACTATGTAGGTTCCCTAGCGGGCACTTGGACTATATAGGTTAAATAGCAGGCACTCGGACTATGTAGGTTAACTAGCGGGCATTTGGACTATGTAGGTTACCTAGCGGGCACTTGTACTATGTAGGTTGCCTATCGGGCACTTGGAGAATGTAGGTTAACTAGGGGGCACTAGGACAATGTAGGTTACCTAGCCGACCCTTGGACTATCTAGATTACTTAGGGGGAACCTGGACTATGTAGGTTAATTAGTGGGCACTTGGACTATCTAGGTTACCTAGCAGGCACTTGGACTATGTAGGTTAACTAGCGGGCACTTGGACTATCTATGTTACCTAGCGGGCACTTGGACTATGTACGTTACCTAGCGGGCACTTGGACTATGTACGTTTCCTAGCGGGTACTTGGACTAGATAGGTGCCCTAGCGGGTACTGGGTCTATCTAGTTTAACTAGCGGGCACTTGGACTATCTAGGTTAACTAGCGAGCACTTGAACTATCTAGGTTAACTAGCGGGCACTTGAAATATCTAGGTTAACTAGTGAGCACTTGGACTATCTAGGTTAACTAGCGGGCCCTTGGAGTATGTAGGTTACCTAGCGGGCCCTTGGACTATGTAGATTAAGTAGTTGGTACTTGGACTATGTAGGCTAACTAGCGGGCCCTTGGACTATGTAGGTTTACTAGCGGGCACTTGAACTATCTAGGTTACCTAACGGGCACTTGGACTATGTAGGTTCCCAACGGGCCCTTGGATTATATAGGTTCCCTATCGGGCACTGGGACTATGTAGGTTAACTAGCGGGCATTTGGACTATGTAGGTTACCTAGCGGGCACTTGTACTATGTAGGTTGCCTATCGGGCACTTGGAGAATGTAGGTTAACTAGGGGGCACTAGGACAATGTAGGTTACCTAGCGGACCCTTGGACTATCTAGGTTACTTAGGGGGAACCTGGACTATGTAGGTTAACTAGTGGGCACTTGGACTATCTAGGTTACATAGCAGGCACTTGGACTATGTAGGTTAACTACCGGGCACTTGGTCTATCTACGTTACCTAGCGTGCACTTGGACTATGTACGTTTCCTAGCGGGTACTTGGACTAGATAGGTTCCCTAGCGGGTACTTTGTCTATCTAGGTTAACAAGCGGGCACTTGGACTATCTAGGTTAACTAGCGAGCACTTTGACTATCTAGGTTAACTAGCGGGCACTTGGACTATCTAGGATAACTAACGAGCACTTGGACTATCTAGGTTAACTAGCGGGCCATTGGAGTATGTCGGTTACCTAGAGGGCCCTTGGACTATGTAGATTAAATAGTGGGTACTTGGACTATGTAGGTTAACTAGCGGGCCCTTGGACTTTGTAGGTTTACTAGCGGGCACTTGGACGATCTAGGTTAACTAGAGGACACTTGGACCATCTAGGTTAACTAGGGGGAACTTGGATGATCATTGTTAACTAGCGGGCACTTGGACTATCTAGGTTACCTAACAGGCACATGGACTAAGTACGTCCCTTAGTGGGCACTAGGACTATCTAGGTTAACTAGCGGGCACTTGGACTATCTAGGTTACCTAGCTGGCACTTGGATTATGAAGGTTGCCTAGCGGGCACTTGGACGATGTAGGTCAACTAGCGGGCCCTTGGACTATCTAGGTTTGCTAACTGGCACGTGGACTATGTAGGTTAACTAGCGGACACTTGGACGATCTAGGTTAACTAGCGGGCACTTGGACGATATAGGTTAACTAGCGGGCACTTGGATTATCTAGGTTAGCTAGCGGGCTCTTGCACTATGTAGGTTAACTAGCGGGCCCATTGACTATTTAGGTTAACTAGCGGGCACTTGGACGATCTAGGTTACCTAGGGGGAACTTTGACTATGTAGGTTAACTAGTGGGCACTTGGACTATCTAGGTTACCTAGCAGGCACTTGGACTATGTAGGTTAACTAGCGGGCACTTGGACTATCTAGGTTAACTAGCGAGCACTTGGACTATCTAGGTTAACTAGCGGGCACTTGGAATATCTAGGTTAACTAGTGAGCACTTGGACTATCTAGGTTAACTAGCGGGCCCTTGGAGTATGTAGGTTACCTAGCGGGCCCTTGGACTATGTAGATTAACTAGCTGGTACTTGGACTATGTAGGCTAACTAGCGGGCCCTTGGACTATGTAGGTTTACTAGCGGGCACTTGGACTATCTAGGTTACCTAACGGGCACTTGGACTATGTAGGTTCCCAACGGGCCCTTGGATTATATAGGTTCCCTATCTGGCACTGGGACTATGTAGGTTAACTAGCGGGCATTTGGACTATGTAGGTTACCTAGCGGGCACTTGTACTATGTAGGTTGCCTATCGGGCACTTGGAGAATGTAGGTTAACTAGAGGGCACTAGGACAATGTAGGTTACCTAGCGGACCCTTGGACTATCTAGGTTACTTAGGGGGAACCTGGACTATGTAGGTTAACTAGTGGGCACTTGGACTATCTAGGTTACATAGCACGCACTTGGACTATGTAGGTTAACTACCGGGCACTTGGACTATCTACGTTACCGAGCGGGCACTTGGACTATGTACATTACCTAGCGGGCACTTGGACTATGTACGTTTCCTAGCGGGTACTTGGACTAGATAGGTTCCCTAGCGGGTACTTGGTCTATCTAGGTTAACAAGCGGGCACTTGGACTATCTAGGTTAACTAGCGAGCACTTTGACTATCTAGGTTAACTAGCGGGCACTTGGACTATCTAGGTTAACTAACGAGCACTTGGACTATCTAGGTTAACTAGCGGGCCATTGGAGTATGTAGGTTACCTAGCGAGCCCTTGGACTATGTAGATTAAATAGCGGGTACTTGGACTATGTAGGTTAACTAGCGGGCCCTTGGACTTTGTAGGTTTACTAGCGGGCACTTGGACGATCTAGGTTAACTAGAGGACACTTGGACCATCTAGGTTAACTATTGGGCACTTGGATGATCATTGTTAACTAGCGGGCACTTGGACTATCTAGGTTAGCTAACAGGCACATGGACTAAGTACGTCCCTTAGTGGGCACTAGGACTATCTTGGTTAACTAGTGGGCACCTGGACTATCTAGGTTACCTAGCTGGCACTTGGATTATGAAGGTTCCCTAGCGGGCACTTGGACTATGTAGTTCAACTAGCGGGCCCTTGGACTATCTAGGTTTGCTAACTGGCACGTGGACTATGTAGGTTAACTAGCGGACACTTGCACGATCTAGGTTAACTAGTGGACTCTTGCACTATGTAGGTTAACTAGCGGGCCCATTGACTATGTAGGTTAACTAGCGGGCACTTGGACTATCTAGGTTAACTAGCAGGCATTTGGACTATCTAGGTTAACTAGAGGGCACTTGGACTATGTAGGTTCCTTAGCGGGCACTTAGACTATGTAGGTTCCCTAGCGGGCACTTGGACTATATAGGTTAACTAGCGGGCACTTGGACGATCTAGGTTACCTAGGGGGAACTTTGACTATGTAGGTTAACTAGTGGGCACTTGGACTATCTAGGTTACCTAGCAGGCACTTGGACTATGTAGGTTAACTAGCGGGCACTTGGACTATCTAGGTTACGTAGCGGGCAATTGGACTATATACGTTCCCTAGTGGGCACTTGGACTATCTACGTTACCTAGCAGGCACTTGGACTATGTAGGTTAACTACCGGGCACTTGGACTATCTACGTTACCTAGCGGGCACTTGGACTATGTACGTTTCCTAGCGGGTACTTGGACTAGATAGGTTCCCTAGCGGGTACTTGGTCTATCTAGGTTAACAAGCGGGCACTTGGACTATCTAGGTTAACTAGCGAGCACTTGGACTATCTAGGTTAACTAGCGGGTACTTGGACTATCTAGGTTAACTAACGAGCACTTGGACTATCTAGGTTAACTAGCGGGACATTGGAGTATGTAGGTTACCTAGAGGGCCCTTGGACTATGTAGTTTAAATAGCGGGTACTTGGACTATGTAGGTTAACTAGCGGGCCCTTGGACTTTGTAGGTTTACTAGCGGGCACTTGGACGATCTAGGTTAACTAGAGGACACTTGGACCATCTAGGTTAACTAGCGGGAACTTGGATGATCATTGTTAACTAGCGGGCACTTGGACTATCTAGGTTAGCTAACAGGCACATGGACTAAGTACGTCCCTCAGTGGGCACTAGGACTATCTAGGTTAACTAGCGGGCACTTGGACTATCTAGGTTACCTAGCTGGCACTTGGATTATGAAGGTTCCCTAGCGGGCACTTGGACTATGTAGGTCAACTAGCGGGCCCTTGGACTATCTAGGTTTGCTAACTGGCACGTGGACTATGTAGGTTAACTAGCGGGCACTTGGACGATCTAGGTTAACTAGCGGGCACTTGGACGATATAGGTTAACTAGCGGGCACTTGGATTATCTAGGTTAGCTAGCGGGCTCTTGCACTATGTAGGTTAACTAGCGGGCCCATTGACTATTTAGGTTAACTAGCGGGCACTTGGACGGTCTAGGTTACCTAGGGGGAACTTTGACTATGTAGGTTAACTAGCGGGCACTTGGACTATCTAGGTTACCTAGCAGGCACTTGGACTATGTAGGTTTACTAGCGGGAACTTGGACTATATAGGTTACGTAGCGGGCACTTGGACTATGTACGTTCCCTAGTGGGCACTTGGACTATCTACGTTACCTAGTAGGCACTTGGACTATGTAAGTTACCTAGCGGGCACTTGGACTATGTAGGTTCCCTAGCGGACACTTGGACTATGTGGGTTCCCTAGCGGGCATTTGGACTATCTAGGTTACCTAACGGGCACTTGAACTATGTAGGTTCCCTAGCGGGCACTTGGATTATGTAGGTTCCCTATCGGGCACTTGGACTATGTAGGTTAACTAGCGGGCACGTGGACTATGTAGTTTCCCTAGCGAGCATTTGGAATATTTAGGTTACCAAGCGGGCACTTGGACTATGTAGGTTACCTAGCGAGCACTTGGACTATGTAGGTTCCCTAGCGGGCACTTGGATTATGTAGGTTCCCTTTAGGGCACTTGGATTATGTAGGTTAACTAGCGGGCACTTGGACTATCTAGATTAACTAGCGGGCACTTGGACTACGTAGGTTCCCTAGCGGGCACTTGGACTATGAATGTTCCTTACGGACACTTGAACTATGTAAGTTAACTACCGGGCACTTGGGCTATGTATGTTAACTAGCGGGCCCTTGGACTATCTAGGTTAACTAGCGGGCATTTGGAATATGTACGTTCCCTAACGGGCACTTGGGCTATCTACGTTACCTAGCGGGCACTTGGACTATGTAGGTTAACGAACGGGCAATTGGACTATGTAGGTAACCTAATGGTCACTTGGACTGTCTAGGTTACCTAGCGGGAACTTGGACTATGTAGGTTAACTAGCGGGCACTTGGACTATCAAGATTAACTAGCGGGCCCTTGCTCTATGTAGGTTAACTAGTAGGCCTTTGGACTATGTAAGTTAACTAGAGGGCACTTTGATGATCCTGGTTAACTAGCGGGCACTTGGACTATCTAGGTTAACTAGCGGGCATTTGGACAATCTAGGTTAACTAGAGGGCACTTGGACTATGTAGGTTCCCTAGCGGGCACTTGGACTATATAGGTTAACTAGCGGGCACTGGGACTATGTAGGTTAACTAGCGGGCATTTGGACTATGTAGGTTACCTAGCGGGCACTTGTACTATGTAAGTTGCCTATCGGGCACTTGGAGAATGTAGGTTAACTAGGGGGCACTAGGACAATGTAGGTTACCTAGCCGACCCTTGGACTATCTAGGTTACTTAGGGGGAACCTGGACTATGTAGGTCAATTAGTGGGCACTTGGACTATCTAGTTTACTAGCAGGCACTTGGACTATGTAGGTTAACTAGCGGGCACTTGGACTATCTATGTTACCTAGCGGGCACTTGGACTATGTACGTTACCTAGCGGGCACTTGGACTATGTACGTTTCCTAGCGGGTACTTGGACTAGATAGGTGCCCTAGCGGGTACTGGGTCTATCTAGGTTAACTAGCGGGCACTTGGACTATTTAGGTTAACTAGCGAGCACTTGGACTATCTAGGTTAACTAGTGGGCACTTGGAATATCTAGGTTAACTAGTGAGCACTTGGACTATCTAGGTTAACTAGCGGGCCCTTGGAGTATGTAGGTTACCTAGCGGGCCCTTGGACTATGTAGATTAACTAGCTGGTACTTGGACTATGTAGGCTAACTAGCGGGCCCTTGGACTATGTAGGTTTACTAGCGGGCACTTGGACTATCTAGGTTACCTAACGGGCACTTGGACTATGTAGGTTCCCAACGGGCCCTTGGATTATATAGGTTCCCTATCGGGCACTGGGACTATGTAGGTTAACTAGCGGGCATTTGGACTATGTAGGTTACCTAGCGGGCACTTGTACTATGTAGGTTGCCTATCGGGCACTTGGAGAATGTAGGTTAACTAGGGGGCACTAGGAAAATGTAGGTTACCTAGCGGACCCTTGGACTATCTAGGTTACTTAGGGGGAACCTGGACTATGTAGGTTAACTAGTGGGCACTTGGACTATCTAGGTTACATAGCACGCACTTGGACTATGTAGGTTAACTACCGGGCACTTGGACTATCTACGTTACCTAGCGGGCACTTGGACTATGTACGTTACCTAGCGGGCACTTGGACTATGTACGTTTCCTAGCGGGTACTTGGACTAGATAGGATCCCTAGCGGGTACTTGGTCTATCTAGGTTAACAAGCGGGCACTTGGACTATCTAGGTTAACTAGCGAGCACTTTGACTATCTAGGTTAACTAGCGGGCACTTGGACTATCTAGGTTAACTAACGAGCACTTGGACTATCTAGGTTAACTAGCGGGCCATTGGAGTATGTAGGTTACCTAGCGAGCCCTTGGACTATGTAGATTAAATAGCGGGTACTTGGACTATGTAGGTTAACTAGCGGGCCCTTGGAGTATGTAGGTTACCTAGCGGGCCCTTGGACTATGTAGATTAACTAGCTGGTACTTGGACTATGTAGGCTAACTAGCGGGCCCTTGGACTATGTAGGTTTACTAGCGGGCACTTGGACTATCTAGGTTACCTAACGGGCACTTGGACTATGTAGGTTCCCAACGGGCCCTTGGATTATATAGGTTCCCTATCGGGCACTGGGACTATGTAGGTTAACTAGCGGGCATTTGGACTATGTAGGTTACCTAGCGGGCACTTGTACTATGTAGGTTGCCTATCGGGCACTTGGAGAATGTAGGTTAACTAGGGGGCACTAGGAAAATGTAGGTTACCTAGCGGACCCTTGGACTATCTAGGTTACTTAGGGGGAACCTGGACTATGTAGGTTAACTTGTGGGCACTTGGACTATCTAGGTTACATAGCACGCACTTGGACTATGTAGGTTAACTACCGGGCACTTGGACTATGTACGTTACCTAGCGGGCACTTGGACTATGTACGTTTCCTAGCGGGTACTTGGACTAGATAGGATCCCTAGCGGGTACTTGGTCTATCTAGGTTAACAAGCGGGCACTTGGACTATCTAGGTTAACTAGCGAGCACTTTGACTATCTAGGTTAACTAGCGGGCACTTGGACTATCTAGGTTAACTAACGAGCACTTGGACTATCTAGGTTAACTAGCGGGCCATTGGAGTATGTAGGTTACCTAGCGAGCCCTTGGACTATGTAGATTAAATAGCGGGTACTTGGACTATGTAGGTTAACTAGCGGGTCCTTGGACTTTGTAGGTTTACTAGCGGGCACTTGGACGATCTAGGTTAACTAGAGGACACTTGGACCATCTAGGTTAACTAGCGGGCACTTGGATGATCATTGTTAACTAGCGGGCACTTGGACTATCTAGGTTAGCTAACAGGCACATGGACTAAGTACGTCCCTTAGTGGGCACTAGGACTATCTTGGTTAACTAGTGGGCACCTGGACTATCTAGGTTACCTAGCTGGCACTTGGATTATGAAGGTTCCCTAGCGGGCACTTAGACTATGTAGTTCAACTAGCGGGCCCTTGGACTATCTAGGTTTGCTAACTGGCACGTGGACTATGTAGGTTAACTAGCGGACACTTGCACGATCTAGGTTAACTAGTGGACTCTTGCACTATGTAGGTTAACTAGCGGGCCCATTGACTATGTAGGTTAACTAGCGGGCACTTGGACTATCTAGGTTAACTAGCGGGCATTTGGACTATCTAGGTTAACTAGAGGGCACTTGGACTATGTAGGTTCCTTAGCGGGCACTTAGACTATGTAGGTTCCCTAGCGGGCACTTGGACTATATAGGTTAAATAGCAGGCACTCGGACTATGTAGGTTAACTAGCGGGCATTTGGACTATGTAGGTTACCTAGCGGGCACTTGTACTATGTAGGTTGCCTATCGGGCACTTGGAGAATGTAGGTTAACTAGGGGGCACTAGGACAATGTAGGTTACCTAGCCGACCCTTGGACTATCTAGATTACTTAGGGGGAACCTGGACTATGTAGGTTAATTAGTGGGCACTTGGACTATCTAGGTTACCTAGCAGGCACTTGGACTATGTAGGTTAACTAGCGGGCACTTGGACTATCTATGTTACCTAGCGGGCACTTGGACTATGTACGTTACCTAGCGGGCACTTGGACTATGTACGTTTCCTAGCGGGTACTTGGACTAGATAGGTGCCCTAGCGGGTACTGGGTCTATCTAGTTTAACTAGCGGGCACTTGGACTATCTAGGTTAACTAGCGAGCACTTGAACTATCTAGGTTAACTAGCGGGCACTTGAAATATCTAGGTTAACTAGTGAGCACTTGGACTATCTAGGTTAACTAGCGGGCCCTTGGAGTATGTAGGTTACCTAGCGGGCCCTTGGACTATGTAGATTAAGTAGTTGGTACTTGGACTATGTAGGCTAACTAGCGGGCCCTTGGACTATGTAGGTTTACTAGCGGGCACTTGAACTATCTAGGTTACCTAACGGGCACTTGGACTATGTAGGTTCCCAACGGGCCCTTGGATTATATAGGTTCCCTATCGGGCACTGGGACTATGTAGGTTAACTAGCGGGCATTTGGACTATGTAGGTTACCTAGCGGGCACTTGTACTATGTAGGTTGCCTATCGGGCACTTGGAGAATGTAGGTTAACTAGGGGGCACTAGGACAATGTAGGTTACCTAGCGGACCCTTGGACTATCTAGGTTACTTAGGGGGAACCTGGACTATGTAGGTTAACTAGTGGGCACTTGGACTATCTAGGTTACATAGCAGGCACTTGGACTATGTAGGTTAACTACCGGGCACTTGGTCTATCTACGTTACCTAGCGTGCACTTGGACTATGTACGTTTCCTAGCGGGTACTTGGACTAGATAGGTTCCCTAGCGGGTACTTTGTCTATCTAGGTTAACAAGCGGGCACTTGGACTATCTAGGTTAACTAGCGAGCACTTTGACTATCTAGGTTAACTAGCGGGCACTTGGACTATCTAGGATAACTAACGAGCACTTGGACTATCTAGGTTAACTAGCGGGCCATTGGAGTATGTAGGTTACCTAGAGGGCCCTTGGACTATGTAGATTAAATAGTGGGTACTTGGACTATGTAGGTTAACTAGCGGGCCCTTGGACTTTGTAGGTTTACTAGCGGGCACTTGGACGATCTAGGTTAACTAGAGGACACTTGGACCATCTAGGTTAACTAGGGGGAACTTGGATGATCATTGTTAACTAGCGGGCACTTGGACTATCTAGGTTACCTAGCTGGCACTTGGATTATGAAGGTTGCCTAGCGGGCACTTGGACGATGTAGGTCAACTAGCGGGCCCTTGGACTATCTAGGTTTGCTAACTGGCACGTGGACTATGTAGGTTAACTAGCGGACACTTGGACGATCTAGGTTAACTAGCGGGCACTTGGACGATATAGGTTAACTAGCGGGCACTTGGATTATCTAGGTTAGCTAGCGGGCTCTTGCACTATGTAGGTTAACTAGCGGGCCCATTGACTATTTAGGTTAACTAGCGGGCACTTGGACGATCTAGGTTACCTAGGGGGAACTTTGACTATGTAGGTTAACTAGTGGGCACTTGGACTATCTAGGTTACCTAGCAGGCACTTGGACTATGTAGGTTAACTAGCGGGCACTTGGACTATCTAGGTTAACTAGCGAGCACTTGGACTATCTAGGTTAACTAGCGGGCACTTGGAATATCTAGGTTAACTAGTGAGCACTTGGACTATCTAGGTTAACTAGCGGGCCCTTGGAGTATGTAGGTTACCTAGCGGGCCCTTGGACTATGTAGATTAACTAGCTGGTACTTGGACTATGTAGGCTAACTAGCGGGCCCTTGGACTATGTAGGTTTACTAGCGGGCACTTGGACTATCTAGGTTACCTAACGGGCACTTGGACTATGTAGGTTCCCAACGGGCCCTTGGATTATATAGGTTCCCTATCGGGCACTGGGACTATGTAGGTTAACTAGCGGGCATTTGGACTATGTAGGTTACCTAGCGGGCACTTGTACTATGTAGGTTGCCTATCGGGCACTTGGAGAATGTAGGTTAACTAGAGGGCACTAGGACAATGTAGGTTACCTAGCGGACCCTTGGACTATCTAGGTTACTTAGGGGGAACCTGGACTATGTAGGTTAACTAGTGGGCACTTGGACTATCTAGGTTACATAGCACGCACTTGGACTATGTAGGTTAACTACCGGGCACTTGGACTATCTACGTTACCGAGCGGGCACTTGGACTATGTACATTACCTAGCGGGCACTTGGACTATGTACGTTTCCTAGCGGGTACTTGGACTAGATAGGTTCCCTAGCGGGTACTTGGTCTATCTAGGTTAACAAGCGGGCACTTGGACTATCTAGGTTAACTAGCGAGCACTTTGACTATCTAGGTTAACTAGCGGGCACTTGGACTATCTAGGTTAACTAACGAGCACTTGGACTATCTAGGTTAACTAGCGGGCCATTGGAGTATGTAGGTTACCTAGCGAGCCCTTGGACTATGTAGATTAAATAGCGGGTACTTGGACTATGTAGGTTAACTAGCGGGCCCTTGGACTTTGTAGGTTTACTAGCGGGCACTTGGACGATCTAGGTTAACTAGAGGACACTTGGACCATCTAGGTTAACTAGCGGGCACTTGGATGATCATTGTTAACTAGCGGGCACTTGGACTATCTAGGTTAGCTAACAGGCACATGGACTAAGTACGTCCCTTAGTGGGCACTAGGACTATCTTGGTTAACTAGTGGGCACCTGGACTATCTAGGTTACCTAGCTGGCACTTGGATTATGAAGGTTCCCTAGCGGGCACTTGGACTATGTAGTTCAACTAGCGGGCCCTTGGACTATCTAGGTTTGCTAACTGGCACGTGGACTATGTAGGTTAACTAGCGGACACTTGCACGATCTAGGTTAACTAGTGGACTCTTGCACTATGTAGGTTAACTAGCGGGCCCATTGACTATGTAGGTTAACTAGCGGGCACTTGGACTATCTAGGTTAACTAGCAGGCATTTGGACTATCTAGGTTAACTAGAGGGCACTTGGACTATGTAGGTTCCTTAGCGGGCACTTAGACTATGTAGGTTCCCTAGCGGGCACTTGGACTATATAGGTTAACTAGCGGGCACTTGGACGATCTAGGTTACCTAGGGGGAACTTTGACTATGTAGGTTAACTAGTGGGCACTTGGACTATCTAGGTTACCTAGCAGGCACTTGGACTATGTAGGTTAACTAGCGGGCACTTGGACTATCTAGGTTACGTAGCGGGCAATTGGACTATATACGTTCCCTAGTGGGCACTTGGACTATCTACGTTACCTAGCAGGCACTTGGACTATGTAGGTTAACTAGCGGGCCCTTGGACGATCTAGGTTAACTAGCGGGTATTTGGGCTATGTAGCTTAACTAACGGGCCCTAGGACTATGTAGATCAACTATCGGCACTTGGACTATCTACGTTAACTAGCGGGCCCTTGTACTATGTAGATTCCCTAGCGGGCACATGGTCTATGTATGTTCCAGAGCGGGCACATGGACAATGTAGGTTCCCTAGCAGGCACTTGGACTATGTAGGTTCCCTAGCTGGCACTTGGACTATGTAGGTTAACTAGCGGACACTTGGACGATCTAGGTTAACTAGCGGGTACTTGGACTATGTAGATTAACTAGCAGCACTTGGACTATCTACATTAACCAGCGGGCCCTTAGACTATGTAGACTCCCTAGCGGGCACCTGGACTACGTAGGTTCCCTAGAGGGCACTTGGACTATGTAGGTTTCCTAGCGGGCACTTGGACTATGAATGTTCCCTACGGACAATTGAACTATGTAAGTTAACTACCGGGCACTTGGACTATGTATGTTAACTAGCGGGCCCTTGGACTACTTAGGTTATCTAGGAGACACTTGCACTATGTAGGTTACCTAGCGGGCACTTGGACTATGTAGGTTCCCTAGCGGGCACTTGGACTATGTGGGTTCCCTAGCGGGCATTTGGACTATCTAGATTACCTAACGGGCACTTGGACTATGTAGGTTCCCTAGCGGGCACTTGGATTATGTAGGTTCCCTATTGGGCACTTGGACTATGTAGGTTAACTAGCGGGCAATTGGACTATGTAGTTTCCCTAGCGAGCATTTGGAATATTTAGGTTACCAAGCGGGCACTTGGACTATGTAGGTTACCTAGCGAGCACTTGGACTATGTAGGTACCCTATCGGGCACTTGGATTATGTAGGTTCCCTTTAGGGCACATGGATTATGTAGGTTAACTAGCGGGCACTTGGACTATCTAGATTAACTAGCGGGCACTTGGACTATGTAGGTAACCTAGTTGTCACTTGAACTTTCTAGGTTACCTAGGGGGCACTTGGACTATCTAGGTTAAATAGCGGGCCCTTGGACTATGTAGGTTAACTAGCGGGCCCTTGGACGATCTAGGTTAACTAGCGGGTATTTGGACTATGTAGCTTAACTAACGGGCCCTTGGACTATGTAGATTAACTAGCGGCACTTGGACTATCTTCGTTAACTAGCGGGCCCTTGTACTATGTAGATTCCCTAGCGGGCACATGGTCTATGTATGTTCCAGAGCGGGCACATGGACAATGTAGGTTCCCTAGCAGGCACTTGGACTATGTAGGTTCCCTAGCTGGCACTTGGACTATGTAGGTTAACTAGCGGACACTTGGACGATCTAGGTTAACTAGCGGGTACTTGGACTATGTAGATTAACTAGCAGCACTTGGACAATCTGCATTAACCAGCGGGCCCTTGGACTATGTAGATTCCCTAGCGGGCACCTGGACTACGTAGGTTCCCTAGAGGGCACTTGGACTATGTAGGTTCCCTAGCGGGCACTTGGACTATGAATGTTCCCTACGGACACTTGAACTATGTAAGTTAACTACCGGGCACTTGGACTATGTATGTTAACTAGCGGGCCCTTGGACTACTTAGGTTATCTAGCAGACACTTGCACTATGTAGGTTACCTAGCGGGCACTTGGACTATGTAGGTTCCCTAGCGGGCACTTGGATTATATAGGTTCCCTATCGGGCACTTGGACTATGTAGGTTAACTAGCGGGCATTTGGACTATGTAGGTTAACTAGGGGGCACTAGGACTATCTAGGTTACCTAGCAGGCACTTGGACTATGTAGGTTAACTAGCGGGCACTTGGACTATCTACGTTACCTTGCAGGCACTTGGACTATGTACGTTACCTAGCGGGCACTTGGACTATGTAGGTTCCCTAGCGGGCATTTGGACTATGTGGGTTCCCTAGCGGGCATTTGGACTATCTAGGTTACCTAACGGGCACTTGGACTATGTAGGTTCCCTAGCGGGCACTTGGATTATGTAGGTTCCCTATCGGGCACTTGGACTATGTAGGTTAACTAGCGGGCACTTGGAATATGTAGTTTCCCTAGCGAGCATTTGGGATATTTAGGTTACCAAGCGGGCACTTGGACTATGTAGGTTACCTAGCGAGCACTTGGACTATGTAGGTTCCCTAGCGGGCACTTGGATTATGTAGGTTCCCTTTAGGGCACTTGGATTATGTAGGTTAACTAGCGGGCACTTGGACTATCTAGGTTAACTAGCGGGCCTTTGGACGATGTAGGTTAACTAGCGGGCCCTTGGACGATCTAGGTTAACTAGCGGGTATGTGAACTATGTAGGTTAACTAGCGGGCCCTTGACTATGTAGATTAACTAGCCGCACTTGGACTATCTACATTAACCAGCGGGCCCTTGGACTATGTAGATTCCCTAGCGGGCACATGGACTACGTAGGTTCCCTAGCGGGCACTTGGACTATGAATGTTCCTTACGTACACTTGAACTATGTAAGTTAACTACCGGGCACTTGGACTATGTATGTTAACTAGCGGGCCCTTGGACTATCTAGGTTAACTAGCGGGCACTTGGACTATGTACGTTCCCTAGCGGGCACTTGGGCTATCTACGTTACCTAGCGGGCAATTGGACTATGTAGGTTAACGAACGGGCAATTTGACTATGTAGGTAACCTAATGGTCACTTGGACTGTCTCGGTTACCTAGCGGGAACTTGGACTATGTAGGTTAACTAGCGGGCACTTGGACTATCAAGGTTAACTAGCGGGCCTTTGCTCTATGTAGGTTAACTAGTAGGCCTTTGGACTATGTAAGTTAACTAGAGGGCACTTTGATGATCCTGGTTAACTAGCGGGCACTTGGACTATCTAGGTTAACTAGCGGGCATTTGGACTATCTAGGTTAACTAGAGGGCACTTGGACTATGTAGGTTCCCTAGCGGGCACTTAGACTATGTAGGTTCCCTAGAAGGCACTTGGACTATATAGGTTAACTAGCGGGCACTGGGACTATGTAGGTTAACTTACGGGCATTTGGACTATGTAGGTTACCTACCGGGCACTTGTACTATGTAGGTTGCCTATCAGGCACTTGGAGAATGTAGGTTAACTAGGGGGCACTAGGACAATGTAGGTTACCTAGCGGACCCTTGGACTATCTAGGTTACTTAGGGGGAACCTGGACTATGTAGGTTAACTAGTGGGCACTTGGACTAACTAGGTTACCTAGCAGGCACTTGGACTATGTAGGTTAACTAGCGGGCACTTGGACTATCTACGTTACCTAGCGGGCACATGGACTATGTACGTTACCTAGCGGACACTTGGACTATGTACGTTTCCTAGCGGGTACTTGGACTAGATAGGTTCCCTAGCGGGTACTTGGTCTATCTAGGTTAACAAGCGGGCAGTTGGACTATCTAGGTTAACTAGCGAGCACTTGGACTATCTAGGTTAACTAGCGGGCACTTGGACTATCTAGGTTAACTAACGAGCACTTGGACTATCTATGTTAACTAGCGGGCCCTTGGATTATGTAGGTTACCTAGCGGGCCCTTGGACTATGTAGATTAACTAGCGGGTATTTGGACTATGTAGGTTAACTAGCGGGCCCTTGGACTTTGTAGGTTTACTAGCGGGCACATGGACGATCTAGGTTAACTAGAGGACACTTGGACCATCTAGGTTAACTAGCGGGCACTTGGATGATCATTGTTAACTAGCGGGCACTTGGACTATCTAGGTTAGCTAACGAGCACATGGACTAAGTACATCCCTTAGTGGGCACTTGGACGATCAAGGTTAACTAGCGGGCACTTGGACGATATAGGTTAACTAGCGGGCACTTGCATTATCTAGGTTAGTTAGCGGGCTCTTGCACTATGTAGGTTAACTAGCGGGCCCATTGACTATTTAGGTTAACTAGCGGGCACTTGGGCGATCTAGGTTACCTAGGAGGAACTTTGACTATGTAGGTTAACTAGTGGGTACTTGGACTATCTAGGTTACCTAGCAGGCACTTGGACTATGTAGGTTAACTAGCGGGCACTTGGTCTATCCAGGTTACGTAGCGGGCACTTGGACTATGTACATTCCCTAGCGGGCACTTGGACTATATACCTTACCTAGCGGACACTTGGACTATGTACGTTAACTAGCGGGCACTTGGACTATGTACGTTTCCTAGCGAGTACTTGGACTATCTATGTTAACTAGCGGGCACTTGGACTATGTAGGTTCCCTATGGGGCACTTGGACTAGGTAGGTTCCCTAGCGGGCACTTGGTCTATCTAGCTTAACTAGCGGGCACTTGGACTATCTAGGTTAACTAGTGAGCACTTGGACTATCTAGGATAACTAGCAGGCACTTGGACTATGTAGGTAACCTAGTGGTCACTTGAACTGTCTAGGGTACCTAGCGGGCACTTGGATTATGTAGGTTAACTAGCGGGCACTTGGACTATCTAGGTTAACTAGCGGGCCCTTGGACGATGTAGGTTAACTAGCGGGTATTTGGACTATGTAGGTTAACTAACGGGCCCTTGGACTATGTAGATTAACTAGCGGCACTTGGACTATCTACGTTAACTAGCGGGCCCTTGTACTATTTAGATTCCCTAGCGGGCACTTGGACTATGTAGATTCACTTGCAGCACTTGGACTATCTACATTAACCAGCGGGCCCTTGGACTATGTAGATTCCCTAGCGGGCACTTGGACTACATAGGTTCCCTAGCGGGCACTTGGAATATGTAGGTTCCCTAGCGGGCACTTGGACTATGAATGTTCCCTACGGACACTTGAACTATGTAAGTTAACTACCGGGCACTTGGACTATGTATGTTAACTAGCGGGCCCTTGGACTACTTATGTTAACTAGCGGACACTTGCACTATGTAGGTTACCTAGCGGGCACTGGGACTATCTAGGTTAACTAGCGGGCACCTGGACTATGTACGTTCCCTAGCGGGCACTTGGGCTATCTACGTTACCTAGCTGGCACTCGGACTATGTAGGTTAACGAACGGGCACTTGGACTATGTATGTAACCTAATGGTCACTTGGACTGTCTAGGTAACCTAGCGGGAACTTGGACTATGTAGGTTAACTAGCGGGCACTTGGACTATCAAGGTTAACTAGCGGGCCCTTGCTCTATGTAGGTTAACTAGTAGGCCTTTGGACTATGTAAGTTAACTAGAGGGCACTTTGATGATCCTGGTTAACTAGCGGGCACTTGGACTATCTAGGTTAACTAGCGGACATTTGGACTATCTAGGTTAACTAGAGGGCACTTGGACTATGTAGGTTACCTAGCGGGCCCTTGGACTATGTAGATTCCCTAGCGGGCACTTGGACTATGTATGTTCCAGAGCGGGCACTTGGACAATGTAGGTTCCCTAGCAGGCACTTGGACTATGTAGGTTCCCTAGCGGGCACTTGAACTATGTAGATTAACTAGCGGACACTTGGACGATCTAGGTTAACTAGCGGGTACTTGGATTATGTAGGTTAACTAGCAGGCCCTTGGATTATGTAGATTAACTAGCAGCACTTGGACTATCTACATTAACCAGCGGGCCCTTGGACTATGTAGATTCCCTAGCGGGCACTTGGACTATGTAGGTTCCCTAGCGGGCACTTGGACTATGAATGTTCCCTACGGACACTTGAACTATGTAAGTTAACTACCGGGCACTTGGACTATGTATGTTAACTAGCGGGCCCTTGGACTACTTATGTTAACTAGCAGACACTTGCACTATGTAGGTTACCTAACGGGCACTTGGACTATCTAGGTTACCTAACGGGCACTTGGACTATGCAGGTTCCCTAGCGGGCACTTGGATTATATAGGTTCCCTATTGGGCACTTGGACTATGTAGGTTAACTAGTGGGCACTTGGACTATCTAGGTTACCTAGCAGGCACTTGGACTATGTAGGTTAACTAGCGGGCACTTGGACTATGTACGTTTCCTAGCGGGCACTTGGACTATCTACGTTACCTAGCGGGCACATGGACTATGTACGTTACCTAGCGGGCCTTGGACTATGTACGTTTCCTAGCGGGTACTTGGACTAGATAGGTTCCCTAGCGGGCACTTGGTCTATCTAGGTTAACTAGCGGGCACTTGGACTATCTAGGTTAACTAGCGAGCACTTGGACTATCTAGGTTAACTAGCGGGCATTTGGACTCTTAGGGCCCCTAGCGGGCATTTGGAGTGGGTCCTTGGACTATGTAGGTTAACTAGCGGGCACTTGGAGGATCTAGGTTAACTAGCGGGCACATGAACTATCAAAGTGAACAAGTGAGCCCTTGGACTATGTTGGTTAACTAACGGGCCCTTGGACTATCTGGGGTACCTAGCGGGCACTTGGGCTATATAGGTTACCTAGCTGGCACTTGGACTATGTAGGTTACCTAGTGGGCACTTCGATTATCTAGGTTAACGAACGGGCACTTGGAATATGCAGGTAACCTAGTGGGCACTTGGACTGTCTAGGTTACCTAGCGGACACTTGGACTTCTAGGTTAACGAATGGGCTCTTGGACTATGTAGGTTGCCTAGCGGGCACTTGGACTATCTAGGTTAGGTAACAGGCACTTGGACTATCTAGGTTACCTAACGGGCACTTTGACTATCTAGGTTACATAGCGTGCACTTGGACAATGTAGGTTAACTAGCGAGCACATGTACTCTAGGTTACCTTACGGGCACTTGAACTATCTAGGTTACCTAGCGGGCCCTTGGACTATGTAGGTTTCCTAGCAGGCCCTTGGACTATCTAGGTTAACTAGCGGGCCCTTTGACTATGTAGATTCCCTGGCGGGCACTTGGACTATGTATGTTCCAGAGCGGGCACTTGGACAATGTAGGTTCCCTAGCAGGCACTTGGACTATGTAGGTTCCCTAGCGGGCACTTGGACTATGTAGGTTAACTAGCGGACACTTGGACGATCTAGGTTAACTAGCGGGTACTTGGACTATGTAGGTTAACTTGCGGGCCCTTGGACTATGTAGATTAACTAGCAGCACTTGGACTATCTACATTAACCAGCGGGCCCTTGGACTATGTAGATTCCCTAGCGGGCACTTGGACTATGTAGGTTCCCTAGCGGGCACTTGGACTATGTAGGTTCCCTAGCGGGCACTTGGACTATGAATGTTCCCTATGGACACTTGAACTATGTACGTTAACTACCGGGCACTTGGACTATGTATGTTAACTAGCGGGCCCTTGGACTACTTAGGTTATCTAGCAGACACTTGCACTATGTAGGTTACCTAGCGGGCACTTGGACTATCCAGGTTACCTAACGGGCACTTGGACTAAGTAGGTTCCCTAGCGGGCACTTGGATTATATAGGTTCCCTATTGGGCACTTGGACTATGTAGGTTAACTAGTGGGCACTTGGACTATCTAGGTTACCTAGCAGGCACTTGGACTATGTAGGTTAACTAGTGGGCACTTGGACTATGTACGTTTCCTAGCGGGCACTTGGACTATCTACGTTACCTAGCGGGCACTTGGACTATGTACGTTACCTAGCGGGCACTTGGACTATGTACGTTTCCTAGCGGGTACTTGGACTAGATAGGTTCCCTAGCGGGCACTTGGTCTATCTAGGTTAACTAGTGGGCACTTGGACTATCTAGGTTAACTAGCGAGCACTTGGACTATCTAGGTTAACTAGCGGGCATTTGGACTATTAGGGCCCCTAGCGGGCATTTGGAGTGGGCTGTTGGACTATGTAGGTTAACTAGCGGGCACTTGGAAAATCTAGATTAACTAGCGGGCAATTGAACTATCAAAGTGAACAAGTGAGCCCTTGGATTATGTTGGTTAACTAGCGGGCCCTTGGACTATCTGGGTTACCTAGCGGGCACTTGGGCTATATAGGTTACCTAGCGGGCACTTGGACTATGTAGGTTACCTAGTGGGCACTTGGATTATCTAGGTTAACGAACGGGCACTTGGAATATGCAGGTAACCTAGCGGGCACTTGGACTGTCTAGGTTAGGTAACAGGCACTTGGACTATCTAGGTTACCTAACGGGCACTTTGACTATCTAGGTTACATAGCGTGCACTTGGACTATGTAGGTTAACTAGCGAGCACTTGGACTCTAGGTTACCTTACGGGCACTTGAACTATCTAGGTTACCTAGCGGGCCCTTGGATTATGTAGATTCCCTAGCGGGCACTTGGACTATGTATGTTCCAGAGCGGGCACTTGGACAATGTAGGTTCCCTAGCAGGCACTTGGACTATGTAGGTTCCCTAGCGGGCACTTGGACTATGTAGGTTAACTAGCAGACACTTGGACGATCTAGGTTAACTAGCGGGTACTTGGACTATGTAGGTTAACTTGTGGGCCCTTGGACTATGTAGATTAACTAGCAGCACTTGGACTATCTACATTAACCAGCGGGCCCTTGGACTATGTAGATTCCCTAGCGGGCACTTGGACTATGTAGGTTCCCTAGCGGGCACTTGGACTATGTAGGTTCCCTAGCGGGCACTTGGACTATGAATGTTCCCTACGGACACTTGAACTATGTAAGTTAACCACCGGGCACTTGGACTACTTAGGTTAACTAGCGGACACTTGCACTATGTAGGTTACCTAGCGGGCACTTGGACTATCTAGGTTACCTAACGGGCTCTTGGACTATGTAGGTTCCCTAGCGGGCACTTGGATTATATAGGTTCCCTCTCGGGCACTTGGACTATGTAGGTTAACTAGTGGGCATTTGGACTGTGTAGGTTACCTAGCGGGCACTTGGACTATGTAGGTTGCCTATCGGGCACTTGGAGAATGTAGGTTAACTAGGGGGCACTAGGACAATGTAGGTTACCTAGCGGACCCTTGGACTATATAGGTTACTTAGAGGGAACCTGGACTATGTAGGTTAACTAGTGGGCACTTGGACTATCTAGGTTACCTAGCAGGCACATGGACTATGTATGTTAACTAGCGGGCACTTGCACTGTCTAGGTTACCTAGGGGTCACTTGGACTATGTACGTTCCCTAGCGGGCACTTGGACTATGTACGTTACCTAGCGGGCACTTGGACTATGTACGTTTCCTAGTGGGTACTTGGACCAGATAGGTTCCCTAGCGGGCACTTGGTCTATCTAGATTAACTAGCGGGCACTTGGACTACGTAGGTTCCCTAGCTGGCCCTTGGACTATGTAGGTTCCCTAGCCAGGCACTTGGACTACGAATGTTCCCTACGGATACTTGAACTATCTAAGTTAACTACCGGGCACTTGAACTATGTATGTTAACAAGCGGGCCCTTGGACTACTTATGTTAACTAGCAGACACTTGCACTATGTAGGTTACCTAGCGGGCACTTGGACTATCTAGGTTACCTAACGGGCACTTGGACTATGTAGGTTCCCTAGCGGGCACTTGGATTATATAGGTTCCCTATTGGGCACTTGGACTATGTAGGTTAACTAGTGGGCACTTGGACTATCTAGGTTACCTAGCAGGCACTTGGACTATGTAGGTTAACTAGCGGGCACTTGGACTATGTAGGTTTCCTAGCGGGCACTTGGACTATCTACGTTACCTAGCGGGCACTTGGACTATGTACGTTACCTAGCGGGCACTTGGACTATGTACGTTTCCTAGCGGGTACTTGGACTAGATAGGTTCCCTAGCGGGCACTTGGTCTATCTAGGTTAACTAGCGAGCACTTGGACTATCTAGGTTAACTAGCGGGCATTTGGACTATTAGGGCCCCTAGCGGGCATTTGGAATGGGCCGTTGGACTATCTAGGTTAACTAGCGGGCACTTGGACAATCTAGGTTAACTAGCGGGCACTTGGACAATCTAGGTTAACTAGCGGGCACTTGAACTATCAAAGTGAACAAGTGAGCCCTTGGACTATGTTGGTTAACTAGCGGGCCCTTGGACTATCTGGGATACCTAGCGGGCACTTGGGCTATATAGGTTACCTAGCGGGCACTTGGACTATGTAGGTTACCTAGTGGGCACTTGGATTATCTAGGTTAACGAACGGGCACTTGGAATATGCAGGTAACCTAGCGGGCACTTGGACTGTCTAGGTTACCTAGCGGACACTTGGACTTCTAGGTTAACGAACGGGCTCTTGGACTATGTAGGTTGCCTAGCGGGCACTTGGATTATCTAGGTTAGGTAACAGGCACTTGGACTATCTAGGTTACCTAACGGGCACTTTGACTATCTAGGTTACATAGCGTGCACTTGGACTATGTAGGTTAACTAGCGAGCACTTGGACTCTAGGTTACCTTACGGGCACTTGAACTATCTAGGTTACCTAGCGGGCCCTTGGACTATGTAGGTTTCCTTGCAGGCCCTTGGACTTTCTAGGTTAACTAGCGGGCCCTTGGACTATGTAGATTAACTAGCAGCACTTGGACTATCTACATTAACCAGAGGGCCCTTGGACTATGTAGATTCCCTAGCGGGCACTTGAACTACGTAGGTTCCCTAGCGGGCACTTGGACTATGTAGGTTCCCTAGCGGGCACTTGGACTATGAATGTTCCCTACGGACACTTGAACTATGTAAGTTAACTACCGGGCACTTGGACTACTTAGGTTAACTAGCGGACACTTGCACTATGTAGGTTACCTAGCGGGCACTTGGACTATCTAGGTTACCTAACGGGCACTTGGACAATGTAGGTTCCCTAGCGGGCACTTGGATTATATAGGTTCCCTATCGGGCACTTGGACTATGTAGGTTAACTAGCGGGCATTTGGACTATGTAGGTTACCTAGCGGGCACTTGGACTATGTAGGTTGCCTATCGGGCACTTGGAGAATGTAGGTTAACTAGGGGGCACAAGGACAATGTAGGTTACCTAGCGGACCCTTGGACTATCTAGGTTACTTAGAGGAAACCTGAACTATGTAGGTTAACTAATGGGCACTTGGACTATCTAGGTTACCTAGCAGGCACTTGGACTATGTAGGTTAACTAGTGGGCACTTGCACTATGTAGGTTACCTAGGTGGCACTTGGACTATGTTCGTTCCTTAGCGGGCACTTGGACTATGTACGTTACCTAGCGGGCACTTGGACTATGTACGTTTCCTAGTGGGTACTTGGACTAGATAGGTTCCCTAGCGGGCACTTGGTCTATCTAGATTAACTAGCGGGCACTTGGACTATCTAGGTTAACTAGCGGGCATTTGGACTATTAGGGCCCCTAGCGGGCATTTGGACTATATTGGTGACCTAGCGGGCACTTGGACTATGTAGGTTAACGAACAGGCACTTGGAATATGCAGGTAACCTAGCGGGCACTTGGACTGTCTAGGTTCCCTATCGGGCACTTGGACTATGTAGGTTAAATAGCGGGCATTTGGACTATGTAGGTTTACTAGCGGGCACTTGGACGATCTAGGTTAACTAGAGGGCACTTGGACTATCTAGGTTAACTAGCGGGCACTTGGATGATCATTGTTAACTAGCGGGCACTTGGACTATCTAGGTTAGCTAACGGGCACATGGACTAAGTACGTCCCCTAGTGAGCACTTGGACTATCTAGGTTAACTAACGGGCACTAGGACTATCTAGGTTAACTAGCAGGCACTTGGACTATCTAGGTTACCTAGCTGGCACTTGGACTATGTACGTACCCTATCGGGCACTTGGACTATGTAGGTTAACTAGCGGGCTTTTGAACTATGTAGGTTCCCTAGCAGGCACTTGGACTATGTAGGTTCCCTAGCGGGCACTTGGACTATGTAGGATAACTAGCGGACACTTGGACGATCTAAGTTAACTAGCGGGTACTTAGACTATGTAGGTTAACTAGCAGGCCCTTGGACTATGTAGATTAAATAGCAGCACTTGGACTATCTACATTAACCAGCGGGCCCTTGGACTATGTAGATTCCCTAGCGGGCACTTGGACTACGTAGATTCCCTAACGGGCACTTGGACTATGTAGGTTCCCTAGCGGGCACTTGGACTATGAATGTTCCCTACGGACACTTGAACTATGTAAGTTAACTACCGGGCACTTGGACTACTTAGGTTAACTAGCGGACACTTGCACTATGTAGGTTACCTAGCGGGCACTTGGACTATCTAGGTTAGGTAAGAGGCACTTGGACTATCTAGGTTACCTAACGGGCACTTTGACTATCTAGGTTACATAGCGTGCACTTGGACTATGTAGGTTAACTAGCGAGCATTTGGACTCTAGGTAACCTTACGGGCACTTGAACTATCTAGGTTACCTAGCGGGCCCTTGGACTATGTAGGTTTCCTAGCAGGCCCTTGGACTATCTAGGTTAACTAGCGGGCCCTTGGACTATGTTGATTCCCTAGTGGGCACTTGGACTATGTATGTTCCAGAGGGGCACTTGGACAATGTAGGTTCCCTAGCAGGCAATTGGACTATGTAGGTTCCCTAGCGGGCACTTGGACTATGTAGGTTAACTAGCGGACACTTGGACGATCTTGGTTAACTAGCGGGTTCTTGGACTATGTAGGTTAACTTGCGGGCCCTTGGACTATGTAGATTAACAAGCAGCACTTAGACTATCTACATTAACCAGAGGGCCCTTGGACTATGTAGATTCCCTAGTGGGCACTTGGACTACGTAGGTTCGCTAGCGGGCACTTGGACTACGTAGGTTCCCTAGCGGGCACTTGGATTATGAATGTTCCCTACGGACACTTGAACTATGTAAGTTAACTACCAGGCACTTGGACTACTTAGGTTAACTAGCGGACACTTGCACTATGTAGATTACCTAGCGGGCACTTGACTATCTAGGTTACCTAACGGGCACTTGCACTATGTAGGTTCCCTAGCGGGCACTTGGATTATATAGGTTCCCTATCGGGCACTTGGACTATGTAGGTTAACTAGCGGGCATTTGGACTATGTAGGTTACCTAGCGGGCACTTGGACTATGTAGGTTGCCTATGGGGCATTTGGAGAATGTAGGTTAACTAGGGGGCACTAGGACAATGTAGGTTACCTAGCGGACCCTTGGACTATCTAGGTTACTTAGAGGGAACCTGGACTATGTAGGTTAACTAGTGGGCACTTGGACTATCTAGGTTACCTAGCAGGCACTTGGACTATGTAGGTTAACTAGCGGGCACTTGGAGAATGTAGGTTAACTAGGGGGCACTAGGACTATCTAGGTTACCTAGCAGGAACTTGGACTATGTAGGTTATCTAGCGGGCACTTGGACTATCTATGATACCTAGCGGGCACTTGGACTATGTACGTTCCCTAGCGGGCACTTGGACTATCTACGTTACCTAGCGGGCACTTGGACAATGTACGTTACCTAGCGGGCACTTGGATTATCTAGGTTACGTAGCGGGCACTTGGACTATGTACGTTCCCTAGTGGGCACTTGGACTATCTACGTTACCTAGCAGGCACTTGGACTATGTACGTTACCTAGCGGGCACTTGGACTATATAGGTTCCCTAGCGGGCACTTGGACTATGTGGGTTCCCTAGCGGGCATTTGGACTATCTAGGTTACCTAACGGGCACTTGGACTATGTAGGTTCCCTAGCGGGCACTTGGACTATGTAGGTTCCCTATCGGGCACTTGGACTATGTAGGTTAACTAGCGGGCACTTGGACTATGTAGTTTCCCTAGGAGCATTTGGAATATTTAGGTTACCAAGCGGGCACTTGGACTATGTAGGTTACCTAGCGAGCACTTGGACTATGTAGGTTCCCTAGCGGGCACTTGGATTATGTAGGTTCCCTTTAGGGCACTTGGATTATGTAGGTTAACTAGCGGGCACTTGGACTATCTAGGTTAACTAGCGGGCCCTTGGACGATGTAGGTTAACTAGCGGGCCCTTGGACGATCTAGGTTAACTAGCGGGTACGTGAAGTATGTAGGTTAACTAGCGGGCCCTTGGACTATGTAGATTAACTAGCCGCACTTCGACTATCTACGTTAACTAGCGGGCCCTTGAACTATGTAGATTCCCTAGCGGGCACTTGGACTATGTAGATTAACTAGCAGCACTTGGACTATCTACATTAACCAGCGGGCCCTTGGACTCTGTAGATTCCCTAGCGGGCACTTGGACTACGTAGGTTCCCTAGCAGGCACTTGGACTATGAATGTTCTTTACGGACACTTGAACTATGTAAGTTAACTACCGGGCACTTGGACTATGTATGTTAACTAGCGGGCCCTTGGACTATCTAGGTTAACTAGCGGGCACTTGGACTATGTACGTTCCCTAGCGGGCACTTGGGCTATCTACGTTACCTAGCGGGCACTTGGACTATATAGGTTAACGAACGGGCAATTGGACTATGTAGGTAACCTAATGGTCACTTGGACTGTCTAGGTTACCTAGCGGGAACTTGGACTATGTAGGTTAACTAGCGGGCACTTGGACTATCAAGGTTAACTGGCGGGCCCTTGCTCTATGTAGGTTAACTAGTAGGCCTTTGGACTATGTAAGTTAACTAGAGGGCACTTTGATGATCCTGGTTAACTAGCGGGCACTTGGACTATCTAGGTTAACTAGCGGGCATTTGGACTATCTAGGTTAACTAGAGGGCACTTGGACTATGTAGGTTCCCTAGCGGGCACTTAGACTATGTAGGTTCCCTAGCGGGCACTTGTACTATATAGGTTAACTAGCGGGCACTGGGACTATGTAGGTTAACTAGCGGGCACTTGGATTATGTAGGTTACCTAGCGGGCACTTGTATTATGTACGTTGCCTATCGGGCACTTGGAGAATGTAGGTTAACTAGGGGGCACTAGGACAATGTAGGTTACCTAGCCGACCTTTGGACTATCTAGGTTACTTAGGGGGAACCTGGACTATGTAGGTTCATTAGTGGGCACTTGGACTATCTAGGTTACCTAGCATGTCCTTGGACTATGTAGGTTAACTAGCGGGCACTTGGACTATCTATGTTACCTAGCGGGCACTTGGACTATGTACGTTACCTAGCGGGCACTTGAACTATGTACGTTTCCTAGCGGGTACTTGGACTAGATAGGTGCCCTAGCGGGTACTGGGTCTATCTAGGTTAACTAGCGGGCACTTGGACTATCTAGGTTTACTAGCGAGCACTTGGACTATCTAGGTTAACTAGCGGGCACTTGGACTATCTAGGTTAACTAGTGAGCACTTGGACTATCTAGGTTAACTAACGGGCCCTTGGAGTATGTAGGTTACCTAGCGGGCCCTTGGACTATGTAGATTAACTAGCTGGTACTTGGACTATGTAGGCTAACTAGCGGGCCCTTGGACTATGTAGGTTTACTAGCGGGCACATGGACTATCTAGGTTACCTAACGGACACTTGGACTATGTAGGTTCCCAACGGGCACTTGGATTATATAGGTTCCCTATCGGGCTCTGGGACTATGTAGGTTAACTAGCGGGCATTTGGACTATGTAGGTTACCTAGCGGGCACTTGTACTATGTAGGTTGCCTATCGGGCACTTAGAGAATGTAGGTTAACTAGGGGGCACTAGGACAATGTAGGTTACCTAGCGGACCCTTGGACTATCTAGGTTACTTAGGGGTAACCTGGACTATGTAGGTTAACTAGTGGGCACTTGGACTATCTAGGTTACATAGCAGGCACTTGGACTATGTAGGTTATCTATCGGGCACTTGCACTGTCTAGGTTACCTAGGGGTCACTTGGACTATGTACGTTCACTAGCGGGCACTTGGAATATTTAGGTTACCAAGCGGGCACTTGGACTATGTAGGTTACCTAGCGAGCACTTGGAGTATGTAGGTTCCCTAGCGGGCACTTGGATTATGTAGGTTCCCTTTAGGGCACTTGGATTATGTAGGTTAACTAGCGGGCACTTGGACTATCTAGGTTAACTAGCGGGCACTTGGACTACGTAGGTTCCCTAGCGGGCACTTGGATTATGAATGTTCCTTACGGACACTTGAACTATGTAAGTTAACTACCAGGCACTTGGACTGTGTATGTTAACTAGCGGGCCCTTGGACTATCTAGGTTAATTAGCGGGCACTTGGACTATGTACGTTCCCTAACGGGCACTTGGGCTATCTACGTTACCTAGCGGGCACTTGGACTATGTAGGTTAACGAACGGGCAATTGGACTATGTAGGTTACCTAATGGTCACTTGGACTGTCTAGGTTACCTAGCGGGAACTTGGACTATGTAGATAAACTAGCGGGCACTTGGACTATCAAGGTTAACTAGCGGGCCCTTGCTCTATGTAGGTTAACTAGTAGGCCTTTGGACTATGTAAGTTAACTAGAGGGCACTTTGATGAATCTGGTTAACTAGCGGGCACTTGGACTATCTAGGTTAACTAGCGGGCATTTGGACTATCTAAGTTAACTAGAGGGCACTTGGACTATGTAGGTTCCTTAGCGGGCACTTAGACTATGTAGGTTCCCTAGCGGGCACTTGGACTATATAGGTTAAATAGCGGGCACTCGGACTATGTAGGTTAACTAGCGGGCATTTGGACTATGTAGGTTACCTAGCGGGCACTTGTACTATGTATGTTGCCTATCGGGCACTTGGAGAATGTAGGTTAACTAGGGGGCACTAGGACAATGTAGGTTACCTAGCCGACCCTTGGACTATCTAGGTTACTTAGGGGGAACCTGGACTATGTAGGTTAATTAGTGGGCACTTGGACTATCTAGGTTACTTAGCAGGCACTTGGACTATGTAGGTTAACTAGCGGGCACTTGGACTATCTATGTTACCTAGCGGGCACTTGGACTATGTACGTTACCTAGCGGGCACTTGGACTATGTACGTTTCCTACCGGGTACTTGGACTAGATAGGTGCCCTAGCGGGTACTGGGTGTATCTAGGTTAACTAGCGGGCACTTGGACTATCTAGGTTAACTAGCGAGCACTTGGACTATCTAGGTTAACTAGCGGGCACTTGGAATCTAGGTTAACTAGTGAGCACTTGGACTATCTAGGTTAACTAGCGGGCCCTTGGAGTATGTAGGTTACCTAGCGGGCCCTTGGCCTATGTAGATTAACTAGTTGGTACTTGGACTATGTAGGCTAACTAGCGGGCCCTTGGACTATGTAGGTTTACTAGCGGGCACTTGGACTATCTAGGTTACCTAACGGGCACTTGGACTATGTAGGTTCCCAACGGGCTTTTGGATTATATAGGTTCCCTATCGGGCACTGGGACTATGTAGGTTAACTAGCGGGCATTTGGACTATGTAGGTTACCTAGCGGGCACTTGTACTATGTAGGTTGCCTATCGGGCACTTGGAGAATGTAGGTTAACTAGGGGGCACTAGGACAATGTAGGTTACCTAGCGGACCCTTGGACTATCTAGGTTACTTAGGGGGAACCTGGACTATGTAGGTTAACTAGTGGGCACTTGGACTATCTAGGTTACATAGCAGGCACTTGGACTATGTAGGTTAACTACCGGGCACTTGGACTATCTACGTTACCTAGCGGGCACTTGGACTATGTACGTTTCCTAGCGGGTACTTGGACTAGATAGGTTCCCTAGCGGGTACTTGGTCTATCTAAGTTAACAAGCGGGCACTTGGACTATCTAGGTTAACTAGCGAGCACTTGGACTATCTAGGTTAACTAGCGGGCACTTGGACTATCTAGGTTAACTAACGAGCACTTGGACTATCTAGGTTAACTAGCGGGCCATTGGAGTATGTAGGTTACCTAGAGGGCCCTTGGACTATGTAGATTAAATAGCGGGTACTTGGACTATGTAGGTTAACTAGCGGGCCCTTGGACTTTGTAGGTTTACTAGCGGGCACTTGGACGATCTAGGTTAACTAGAGGACACTTGGACCATCTAGGTTAACTAGCGGGAACTTGGATGATCATTGTTAACTAGCGGGCACTTGGACTATCTAGGTTAGCTAACAGGCACATGGACTAAGTACGTCCCTCAGTGGGCACTAGGACTATCTAGGTTAACTAGCGGGCACTTGGACTATCTAGGTTACCTAGCTGGCACTTGGATTATGAAGGTTCCCTAGCGGGCACTTGGACTATGTAGGTCAACTAGCGGGCCCTTGGACTATCTAGGTTTGCTAACTGGCACGTGGACTATGTAGGTTAACTAGCGGGCACTTGGACGATCTAGGTTAACTAGCGGGCACTTGGACGATATAGGTTAACTAGCGGGCACTTGGATTATCTAGGTTAGCTAGCGGGCTCTTGCACTATGTAGGTTAACTAGCGGGCCCATTGACTATTTAGGTTAACTAGCGGGCACTTGGACGGTCTAGGTTACCTAGGGGGAACTTTGACTATGTAGGTTAACTAGCGGGCACTTGGACTATCTAGGTTACTTAGCAGGCACTTGGACTATGTAGGTTTACTAGCGGGAACTTGGACTATATAGGTTACGTAGCGGGCACTTGGACTATGTACGTTCCCTAGTGGGCACTTGGACTATCTACGTTACCTAGTAGGCACTTGGACTATGTAAGTTACCTAGCGGGCACTTGGACTATGTAGGTTCCCTAGCGGACACTTGGACTATGTGGGTTCCCTAGCGGGCATTTGGACTATCTAGGTTACCTAACGGGCACTTGAACTATGTAGGTTCCCTAGCGGGCACTTGGATTATGTAGGTTCCCTATCGGGCACTTGGACTATGTAGGTTAACTAGCGGGCACGTGGACTATGTAGTTTCCCTAGCGAGCATTTGGAATATTTAGGTTACCAAGCGGGCACTTGGACTATGTAGGTTACCTAGCGAGCACTTGGACTATGTAGGTTCCCTTTAGGGCACTTGGATTATGTAGGTTAACTAGCGGGCACTTGGACTATCTAGGTTAACTAGCGGGCACTTGGACTACGTAGGTTCCCTAGCGGGCACTTGGACTATGAATGTTCCTTACGGACACTTGAACTATGTAAGTTAACTACCGGGCACTTGGACTATGTATGTTAACTAGCGGGCCCTTGGACTATCTAGGTTAACTAGCGGGCATTTGGACTATGTACGTTCCCTAACGGGCACTTGGGCTATCTACGTTACCTAGCGGGCACTTGGACTATGTAGGTTAACGAACGGGCAATTGGACTATGTAGGTAACCTAATGGTCACTTGGACTGTCTAGGTTACCTAGCGGGAACTTGGACTATGTAGGTTAACTAGCGGGCACTTGGACTATCAAGATTAACTAGCGGGCCCTTGCTCTATGTAGGTTAACTAGTAGGCCTTTGGACTATGTAAGTTAACTAGAGGGCACTTTGATGATCCTGGTTAACTAGCGGGCACTTGGACTATCTAGGTTAACTAGCGGGCATTTGGACAATCTAGGTTAACTAGAGGGCACTTGGACTATGTAGGTTCCCTAGCGGGCACTTGGACTATATAGGTTAACTAGCGGGCACTGGGACTATGTAGGTTAACTAGCGGGCATTTGGACTATGTAGGTTACCTAGCGGGCACTTGTACTATGTAAGTTGCCTATCGGGCACTTGGAGAATGTAGGTTAACTAGGGGGCACTAGGACAATGTAGGTTACCTAGCCGACCCTTGGACTATCTAGGTTACTTAGGGGGAACCTGGACTATGTAGGTCAATTAGTGGGCACTTGGACTATCTAGTTTACTAGCAGGCACTTGGACTATGTAGGTTAACTAGCGGGCACTTGGACTATCTATGTTACCTAGCGGGCACTTGGACTATGTACGTTACCTAGCGGGCACTTGGACTATGTACGTTTCCTAGCGGGTACTTGGACTAGATAGGTGCCCTAGCGGGTACTGGGTCTATCTAGGTTAACTAGCGGGCACTTGGACTATTTAGGTTAACTAGCGAGCACTTGGACTATCTAGGTTAACTAGTGGGCACTTGGAATATCTAGGTTAACTAGTGAGCACTTGGACTATCTAGGTTAACTAGCGGGCCCTTGGAGTATGTAGGTTACCTAGCGGGCCCTTGGACTATGTAGATTAACTAGCTGGTACTTGGACTATGTAGGCTAACTAGCGGGCCCTTGGACTATGTAGGTTTACTAGCGGGCACTTGGACTATCTAGGTTACCTAACGGGCACTTGGACTATGTAGGTTCCCAACGGGCCCTTGGATTATATAGGTTCCCTATCGGGCACTGGGACTATGTAGGTTAACTAGCGGTCATTTGGACTATGTAGGTTACCTAGCGGGCACTTGTACTATGTAGGTTGCCTATCGGGCACTTGGAGAATGTAGGTTAACTAGGGTGCACTAGGAAAATGTAGGTTACCTAGCGGACCCTTGGACTATCTAGGTTACTTAGGGGGAACCTGGACTATGTAGGTTAACTAGTGGGCACTTGGACTATCTAGGTTACATAGCACGCACTTGGACTATGTAGGTTAACTACCGGGCACTTGGACTATCTACGTTACCTAGCGGGCACTTGGACTATGTACGTTACCTAGCGGGCACTTGGACTATGTACGTTTCCTAGCGGGTACTTGGACTAGATAGGATCCCTAGCGGGTACTTGGTCTATCTAGGTTAACAAGCGGGCACTTGGACTATCTAGGTTAACTAGCGAGCACTTTGACTATCTAGGTTAACTAGCGGGCACTTGGACTATCTAGGTTAACTAACGAGCACTTGGACTATCTAGGTTAACTAGCGGGCCATTGGAGTATGTAGGTTACCTAGCGAGCCCTTGGACTATGTAGATTAAATAGCGGGTACTTGGACTATGTAGGTTAACTAGCGGGCCCCTGGAGTATGTAGGTTACCTAGCGGGCCCTTGGACTATGTAGATTAACTAGCTGGTACTTGGACTATGTAGGCTAACTAGCGGGCCCTTGGACTATGTAGGTTTACTAGCGGGCACTTGGACTATCTAGGTTACCTAACGGGCACTTGGACTATGTAGGTTCCCAACGGGCCCTTGGATTATATAGGTTCCCTATCGGGCACTGGGACTATGTAGGTTAACTAGCGGGCATTTGGACTATGTAGGTTACCTAGCGGGCACTTGTACTATGTAGGTTGCCTATCGGGCACTTGGAGAATGTAGGTTAACTAGGGGGCACTAGGAAAATGTAGGTTACCTAGCGGACCCTTGGACTATCTAGGTTACTTAGGGGGAACCTGGACTATGTAGGTTAACTAGTGGGCACTTGGACTATCTAGGTTACATAGCACGCACTTGGACTATGTAGGTTAACTACCGGGCACTTGGACTATCTACGTTACCTAGCGGGCACTTGGACTATGTACGTTACCTAGCGGGCACTTGGACTATGTACGTTTCCTAGCGGGTACTTGGACTAGATAGGATCCCTAGCGGGTACTTGGTCTATCTAGGTTAACAAGCGGGCACTTGGACTATCTAGGTTAACTAGCGAGCACTTTGACTATCTAGGTTAACTAGCGGGCACTTGGACTATCTAGGTTAACTAACGAGCACTTGGACTATCTAGGTTAACTAGCGGGCCATTGGAGTATGTAGGTTACCTAGCGAGCCCTTGGACTATGTAGATTAAATAGCGGGTACTTGGACTATGTAGGTTAACTAGCGGGCCCTTGGACTTTGTAGGTTTACTAGCGGGCACTTGGACGATCTAGGTTAACTAGAGGACACTTGGACCATCTAGGTTAACTAGCGGGCACTTGGATGATCATTGTTAACTAGCGGGCACTTGGACTATCTAGGTTAGCTAACAGGCACATGGACTAAGTACGTCCCTTAGTGGGCACTAGGACTATCTTGGTTAACTAGTGGGCACCTGGACTATCTAGGTTACCTAGCTGGCACTTGGATTATGAAGGTTCCCTAGCGGGCACTTAGACTATGTAGTTCAACTAGCGGGCCCTTGGACTATCTAGGTTTGCTAACTGGCACGTGGACTATGTAGGTTAACTAGCGGACACTTGCACGATCTAGGTTAACTAGTGGGCTCTTGCACTATGTAGGTTAACTAGGGGGCCCATTGACTATGTAGGTTAACTAGCGGGCACTTGGACTATCTAGGTTAACTAGCGGGCATTTGGACTATCTAGGTTAACTAGAGGGCACTTGGACTATGTAGGTTCCTTAGCGGGCACTTAGACTATGTAGGTTCCCTAGCGGGCACTTGGACTATATAGGTTAAATAGCAGGCACTCGGACTATGTAGGTTAACTAGCGGGCATTTGGACTATGTAGGTTACCTAGCGGGCACTTGTACTATGTAGGTTGCCTATCGGGCACTTGGAGAATGTAGGTTAACTAGGGGGCACTAGGACAATGTAGGTTACCTAGCCGACCCTTGGACTATCTAGATTACTTAGGGGGAACCTGGACTATGTAGGTTAATTAGTGGGCACTTGGACTATCTAGGTTACCTAGCAGGCACTTGGACTATGTAGGTTAACTAGCGGGCACTTGGACTATCTATGTTACCTAGCGGGCACTTGGACTATGTACGTTACCTAGCGGGCACTTGGACTATGTACGTTTCCTAGCGGGTACTTGGACTAGATAGGTGCCCAAGCGGGTACTGGGTCTATCTAGTTTAACTAGCGGGCACTTGGACTATCTAGGTTAACTAGCGAGCACTTGAACTATCTAGGTTAACTAGCGGGCACTTGAAATATCTAGGTTAACTAGTGAGCACTTGGACTATCTAGGTTAACTAGCGGGCCCTTGGAGTATGTAGGTTACCTAGCGGGCCCTTGGACTATGTAGATTAAGTAGTTGGTACTTGGACTATGTAGGCTAACTAGCGGGCCCTTGGACTATGTAGGTTTACTAGCGGGCACTTGAACTATCTAGGTTACCTAACGGGCACTTGGACTATGTAGGTTCCCAACGGGCCCTTGGATTATATAGGTTCCCTATCGGGCACTGGGACTATGTAGGTTAACTAGCGGGCATTTGGACTATGTAGGTTACCTAGCGGGCACTTGTACTATGTAGGTTGCCTATCGGGCACTTGGAGAATGTAGGTTAACTAGGGGGCACTAGGACAATGTAGGTTACCTAGCGGACCCTTGGACTATCTAGGTTACTTAGGGGGAACCTGGACTATGTAGGTTAACTAGTGGGCACTTGGACTATCTAGGTTACATAGCAGGCACTTGGACTATGTAGGTTAACTACCGGGCACTTGGTCTATCTACGTTACCTAGCGTGCACTTGGACTATGTACGTTTCCTAGCGGGTACTTGGACTAGATAGGTTCCCTAGCGGGTACTTTGTCTATCTAGGTTAACAAGCGGGCACTTGGACTATCTAGGTTAACTAGCGAGCACTTTGACTATCTAGGTTAACTAGCGGGCACTTGGACTATCTAGGATAACTAACGAGCACTTGGACTATCTAGGTTAACTAGCGGGCCATTGGAGTATGTAGGTTACCTAGAGGGCCCTTGGACTATGTAGATTAAATAGTGGGTACTTGGACTATGTAGGTTAACTAGCGGGCCCTTGGACTTTGTAGGTTTACTAGCGGGCACTTGGACGATCTAGGTTAACTAGAGGACACTTGGACCATCTAGGTTAACTAGGGGGAACTTGGATGATCATTGTTAACTAGCGGGCACTTGGACTATCTAGGTTACCTAACAGGCACATGGACTAAGTACGTCCCTTAGTGGGCACTAGGACTATCTAGGTTAACTAGCGGGCACTTGGACTATCTAGGTTACCTAGCTGGCACTTGGATTATGAAGGTTGCCTAGCGGGCACTTGGACGATGTAGGTCAACTAGCGGGCCCTTGGACTATCTAGGTTTGCTAACTGGCACGTGGACTATGTAGGTTAACTAGCGGACACTTGGACGATCTAGGTTAACTAGCGGGCACTTGGACGATATAGGTTAACTAGCGGGCACTTGGATTATCTAGGTTAGCTAGCGGGCTCTTGCACTATGTAGGTTAACTAGCGGGCCCATTGACTATTTAGGTTAACTAGCGGGCACTTGGACGATCTAGGTTACCTAGGGGGAACTTTGACTATGTAGGTTAACTAGTGGGCACTTGGACTATCTAGGTTACCTAGCAGGCACTTGGACTATGTAGGTTAACTAGCGGGCACTTGGACTATCTAGGTTAACTAGCGAGCACTTGGACTATCTAGGTTAACTAGCGGGCACTTGGAATATCTAGGTTAACTAGTGAGCACTTGGACTATCTAGGTTAACTAGCGGGCCCTTGGAGTATGTAGGTTACCTAGCGGGCCCTTGGACTATGTAGATTAACTAGCTGGTACTTGGACTATGTAGGCTAACTAGCGGGCCCTTGGACTATGTAGGTTTACTAGCGGGCACTTGGACTATCTAGGTTACCTAACGGGCACTTGGACTATGTAGGTTCCCAACGGGCCCTTGGATTATATAGGTTCCCTATCGGGCACTGGGACTATGTAGGTTAACTAGCGGGCATTTGGACTATGTAGGTTACCTAGCGGGCACTTGTACTATGTAGGTTGCCTATCGGGCACTTGGAGAATGTAGGTTAACTAGAGGGCACTAGGACAATGTAGGTTACCTAGCGGACCCTTGGACTATCTAGGTTACTTAGGGGGAACCTGGACTATGTAGGTTAACTAGTGGGCACTTGGACTATCTAGGTTACATAGCACGCACTTGGACTATGTAGGTTAACTACCGGGCACTTGGACTATCTACGTTACCGAGCGGGCACTTGGACTATGTACATTACCTAGCGGGCACTTGGACTATGTACGTTTCCTAGCGGGTACTTGGACTAGATAGGTTCCCTAGCGGGTACTTGGTCTATCTAGGTTAACAAGCGGGCACTTGGACTATCTAGGTTAACTAGCGAGCACTTTGACTATCTAGGTTAACTAGCGGGCACTTGGACTATCTAGGTTAACTAACGAGCACTTGGACTATCTAGGTTAACTAGCGGGCCATTGGAGTATGTAGGTTACCTAGCGAGCCCTTGGACTATGTAGATTAAATAGCGGGTACTTGGACTATGTAGGTTAACTAGCGGGCCCTTGGACTTTGTAGGTTTACTAGCGGGCACTTGGACGATCTAGGTTAACTAGAGGACACTTGGACCATCTAGGTTAACTATTGGGCACTTGGATGATCATTGTTAACTAGCGGGCACTTGGACTATCTAGGTTAGCTAACAGGCACATGGACTAAGTACGTCCCTTAGTGGGCACTAGGACTATCTTGGTTAACTAGTGGGCACCTGGACTATCTAGGTTACCTAGCTGGCACTTGGATTATGAAGGTTCCCTAGCGGGCACTTGGACTATGTAGTTCAACTAGCGGGCCCTTGGACTATCTAGGTTTGCTAACTGGCACGTGGACTATGTAGGTTAACTAGCGGACACTTGCACGATCTAGGTTAACTAGTGGACTCTTGCACTATGTAGGTTAACTAGCGGGCCCATTGACTATGTAGGTTAACTAGCGGGCACTTGGACTATCTAGGTTAACTAGCAGGCATTTGGACTATCTAGGTTAACTAGAGGGCACTTGGACTATGTAGGTTCCTTAGCGGGCACTTAGACTATGTAGGTTCCCTAGCGGGCACTTGGACTATATAGGTTAACTAGCGGGCACTTGGACGATCTAGGTTACCTAGGGGGAACTTTGACTATGTAGGTTAACTAGTGGGCACTTGGACTATCTAGGTTACCTAGCAGGCACTTGGACTATGTAGGTTAACTAGCGGGCACTTGGACTATCTAGGTTACGTAGCGGGCAATTGGACTATATACGTTCCCTAGTGGGCACTTGGACTATCTACGTTACCTAGCAGGCACTTGGACTATGTAGGTTAACTACCGGGCACTTGGACTATCTACGTTACCTAGCGGGCACTTGGACTATGTACGTTTCCTAGCGGGTACTTGGACTAGATAGGTTCCCTAGCGGGTACTTGGTCTATCTAGGTTAACAAGCGGGCACTTGGACTATCTAGGTTAACTAGCGAGCACTTGGACTATCTAGGTTAACTAGCGGGTACTTGGACTATCTAGGTTAACTAACGAGCACTTGGACTATCTAGGTTAACTAGCGGGACATTGGAGTATGTAGGTTACCTAGAGGGCCCTTGGACTATGTAGTTTAAATAGCGGGTACTTGGACTATGTAGGTTAACTAGCGGGCCCTTGGACTTTGTAGGTTTACTAGCGGGCACTTGGACGATCTAGGTTAACTAGAGGACACTTGGACCATCTAGGTTAACTAGCGGGAACTTGGATGATCATTGTTAACTAGCGGGCACTTGGACTATCTAGGTTAGCTAACAGGCACATGGACTAAGTACGTCCCTCAGTGGGCACTAGGACTATCTAGGTTAACTAGCGGGCACTTGGACTATCTAGGTTACCTAGCTGGCACTTGGATTATGAAGGTTCCCTAGCGGGCACTTGGACTATGTAGGTCAACTAGCGGGCCCTTGGACTATCTAGGTTTGCTAACTGGCACGTGGACTATGTAGGTTAACTAGCGGGCACTTGGACGATCTAGGTTAACTAGCGGGCACTTGGACGATATAGGTTAACTAGCGGGCACTTGGATTATCTAGGTTAGCTAGCGGGCTCTTGCACTATGTAGGTTAACTAGCGGGCCCATTGACTATTTAGGTTAACTAGCGGGCACTTGGACGGTCTAGGTTACCTAGGGGGAACTTTGACTATGTAGGTTAACTAGCGGGCACTTGGACTATCTAGGTTACCTAGCAGGCACTTGGACTATGTAGGTTTACTAGCGGGAACTTGGACTATATAGGTTACGTAGCGGGCACTTGGACTATGTACGTTCCCTAGTGGGCACTTGGACTATCTACGTTACCTAGTAGGCACTTGGACTATGTAAGTTACCTAGCGGGCACTTGGACTATGTAGGTTCCCTAGCGGACACTTGGACTATGTGGGTTCCCTAGCGGGCATTTGGACTATCTAGGTTACCTAACGGGCACTTGAACTATGTAGGTTCCCTAGCGGGCACTTGGATTATGTAGGTTCCCTATCGGGCACTTGGACTATGTAGGTTAACTAGCGGGCACGTGGACTATGTAGTTTCCCTAGCGAGCATTTGGAATATTTAGGTTACCAAGCGGGCACTTGGACTATGTAGGTTACCTAGCGAGCACTTGGACTATGTAGGTTCCCTAGCGGGCACTTGGATTATGTAGGTTCCCTTTAGGGCACTTGGATTATGTAGGTTAACTAGCGGGCACTTGGACTATCTAGATTAACTAGCGGGCACTTGGACTACGTAGGTTCCCTAGCGGGCACTTGGACTATGAATGTTCCTTACGGACACTTGAACTATGTAAGTTAACTACCGGGCACTTGGGCTATGTATGTTAACTAGCGGGCCCTTGGACTATCTAGGTTAACTAGCGGGCATTTGGAATATGTACGTTCCCTAACGGGCACTTGGGCTATCTACGTTACCTAGCGGGCACTTGGACTATGTAGGTTAACGAACGGGCAATTGGACTATGTAGGTAACCTAATGGTCACTTGGACTGTCTAGGTTACCTAGCGGGAACTTGGACTATGTAGGTTAACTAGCGGGCACTTGGACTATCAAGATTAACTAGCGGGCCCTTGCTCTATGTAGGTTAACTAGTAGGCCTTTGGACTATGTAAGTTAACTAGAGGGCACTTTGATGATCCTGGTTAACTAGCGGGCACTTGGACTATCTAGGTTAACTAGCGGGCATTTGGACAATCTAGGTTAACTAGAGGGCACTTGGACTATGTAGGTTCCCTAGCGGGCACTTGGACTATATAGGTTAACTAGCGGGCACTGGGACTATGTAGGTTAACTAGCGGGCATTTGGACTATGTAGGTTACCTAGCGGGCACTTGTACTATGTAAGTTGCCTATCGGGCACTTGGAGAATGTAGGTTAACTAGGGGGCACTAGGACAATGTAGGTTACCTAGCCGACCCTTGGACTATCTAGGTTACTTAGGGGGAACCTGGACTATGTAGGTCAATTAGTGGGCACTTGGACTATCTAGTTTACTAGCAGGCACTTGGACTATGTAGGTTAACTAGCGGGCACTTGGACTATCTATGTTACCTAGCGGGCACTTGGACTATGTACGTTACCTAGCGGGCACTTGGACTATGTACGTTTCCTAGCGGGTACTTGGACTAGATAGGTGCCCTAGCGGGTACTGGGTCTATCTAGGTTAACTAGCGGGCACTTGGACTATTTAGGTTAACTAGCGAGCACTTGGACTATCTAGGTTAACTAGTGGGCACTTGGAATATCTAGGTTAACTAGTGAGCACTTGGACTATCTAGGTTAACTAGCGGGCCCTTGGAGTATGTAGGTTACCTAGCGGGCCCTTGGACTATGTAGATTAACTAGCTGGTACTTGGACTATGTAGGCTAACTAGCGGGCCCTTGGACTATGTAGGTTTACTAGCGGGCACTTGGACTATCTAGGTTACCTAACGGGCACTTGGACTATGTAGGTTCCCAACGGGCCCTTGGATTATATAGGTTCCCTATCGGGCACTGGGACTATGTAGGTTAACTAGCGGGCATTTGGACTATGTAGGTTACCTAGCGGGCACTTGTACTATGTAGGTTGCCTATCGGGCACTTGGAGAATGTAGGTTAACTAGGGGGCACTAGGAAAATGTAGGTTACCTAGCGGACCCTTGGACTATCTAGGTTACTTAGGGGGAACCTGGACTATGTAGGTTAACTAGTGGGCACTTGGACTATCTAGGTTACATAGCACGCACTTGGACTATGTAGGTTAACTACCGGGCACTTGGACTATCTACGTTACCTAGCGGGCACTTGGACTATGTACGTTACCTAGCGGGCACTTGGACTATGTACGTTTCCTAGCGGGTACTTGGACTAGATAGGATCCCTAGCGGGTACTTGGTCTATCTAGGTTAACAAGCGGGCACTTGGACTATCTAGGTTAACTAGCGAGCACTTTGACTATCTAGGTTAACTAGCGGGCACTTGGACTATCTAGGTTAACTAACGAGCACTTGGACTATCTAGGTTAACTAGCGGGCCATTGGAGTATGTAGGTTACCTAGCGAGCCCTTGGACTATGTAGATTAAATAGCGGGTACTTGGACTATGTAGGTTAACTAGCGGGCCCTTGGAGTATGTAGGTTACCTAGCGGGCCCTTGGACTATGTAGATTAACTAGCTGGTACTTGGACTATGTAGGCTAACTAGCGGGCCCTTGGACTATGTAGGTTTACTAGCGGGCACTTGGACTATCTAGGTTACCTAACGGGCACTTGGACTATGTAGGTTCCCAACGGGCCCTTGGATTATATAGGTTCCCTATCGGGCACTGGGACTATGTAGGTTAACTAGCGGGCATTTGGACTATGTAGGTTACCTAGCGGGCACTTGTACTATGTAGGTTGCCTATCGGGCACTTGGAGAATGTAGGTTAACTAGGGGGCACTAGGAAAATGTAGGTTACCTAGCGGACCCTTGGACTATCTAGGTTACTTAGGGGGAACCTGGACTATGTAGGTTAACTTGTGGGCACTTGGACTATCTAGGTTACATAGCACGCACTTGGACTATGTAGGTTAACTACCGGGCACTTGGACTATCTACGTTACCTAGCGGGCACTTGGACTATGTACGTTACCTAGCGGGCACTTGGACTATGTACGTTTCCTAGCGGGTACTTGGACTAGATAGGATCCCTAGCGGGTACTTGGTCTATCTAGGTTAACAAGCGGGCACTTGGACTATCTAGGTTAACTAGCGAGCACTTTGACTATCTAGGTTAACTAGCGGGCACTTGGACTATCTAGGTTAACTAACGAGCACTTGGACTATCTAGGTTAACTAGCGGGCCATTGGAGTATGTAGGTTACCTAGCGAGCCCTTGGACTATGTAGATTAAATAGCGGGTACTTGGACTATGTAGGTTAACTAGCGGGTCCTTGGACTTTGTAGGTTTACTAGCGGGCACTTGGACGATCTAGGTTAACTAGAGGACACTTGGACCATCTAGGTTAACTAGCGGGCACTTGGATGATCATTGTTAACTAGCGGGCACTTGGACTATCTAGGTTAGCTAACAGGCACATGGACTAAGTACGTCCCTTAGTGGGCACTAGGACTATCTTGGTTAACTAGTGGGCACCTGGACTATCTAGGTTACCTAGCTGGCACTTGGATTATGAAGGTTCCCTAGCGGGCACTTAGACTATGTAGTTCAACTAGCGGGCCCTTGGACTATCTAGGTTTGCTAACTGGCACGTGGACTATGTAGGTTAACTAGCGGACACTTGCACGATCTAGGTTAACTAGTGGGCTCTTGCACTATGTAGGTTAACTAGGGGGCCCATTGACTATGTAGGTTAACTAGCGGGCACTTGGACTATCTAGGTTAACTAGCGGGCATTTGGACTATCTAGGTTAACTAGAGGGCACTTGGACTATGTAGGTTCCTTAGCGGGCACTTAGACTATGTAGGTTCCCTAGCGGGCACTTGGACTATATAGGTTAAATAGCAGGCACTCGGACTATGTAGGTTAACTAGCGGGCATTTGGACTATGTAGGTTACCTAGCGGGCACTTGTACTATGTAGGTTGCCTATCGGGCACTTGGAGAATGTAGGTTAACTAGGGGGCACTAGGACAATGTAGGTTACCTAGCCGACCCTTGGACTATCTAGATTACTTAGGGGGAACCTGGACTATGTAGGTTAATTAGTGGGCACTTGGACTATCTAGGTTACCTAGCAGGCACTTGGACTATGTAGGTTAACTAGCGGGCACTTGGACTATCTATGTTACCTAGCGGGCACTTGGACTATGTACGTTACCTAGCGGGCACTTGGACTATGTACGTTTCCTAGCGGGTACTTGGACTAGATAGGTGCCCTAGCGGGTACTGGGTCTATCTAGTTTAACTAGCGGGCACTTGGACTATCTAGGTTAACTAGCGAGCACTTGAACTATCTAGGTTAACTAGCGGGCACTTGAAATATCTAGGTTAACTAGTGAGCACTTGGACTATCTAGGTTAACTAGCGGGCCCTTGGAGTATGTAGGTTACCTAGCGGGCCCTTGGACTATGTAGATTAAGTAGTTGGTACTTGGACTATGTAGGCTAACTAGCGGGCCCTTGGACTATGTAGGTTTACTAGCGGGCACTTGAACTATCTAGGTTACCTAACGGGCACTTGGACTATGTAGGTTCCCAACGGGCCCTTGGATTATATAGGTTCCCTATCGGGCACTGGGACTATGTAGGTTAACTAGCGGGCATTTGGACTATGTAGGTTACCTAGCGGGCACTTGTACTATGTAGGTTGCCTATCGGGCACTTGGAGAATGTAGGTTAACTAGGGGGCACTAGGACAATGTAGGTTACCTAGCGGACCCTTGGACTATCTAGGTTACTTAGGGGGAACCTGGACTATGTAGGTTAACTAGTGGGCACTTGGACTATCTAGGTTACATAGCAGGCACTTGGACTATGTAGGTTAACTACCGGGCACTTGGTCTATCTACGTTACCTAGCGTGCACTTGGACTATGTACGTTTCCTAGCGGGTACTTGGACTAGATAGGTTCCCTAGCGGGTACTTTGTCTATCTAGGTTAACAAGCGGGCACTTGGACTATCTAGGTTAACTAGCGAGCACTTTGACTATCTAGGTTAACTAGCGGGCACTTGGACTATCTAGGATAACTAACGAGCACTTGGACTATCTAGGTTAACTAGCGGGCCATTGGAGTATGTAGGTTACCTAGAGGGCCCTTGGACTATGTAGATTAAATAGTGGGTACTTGGACTATGTAGGTTAACTAGCGGGCCCTTGGACTTTGTAGGTTTACTAGCGGGCACTTGGACGATCTAGGTTAACTAGAGGACACTTGGACCATCTAGGTTAACTAGGGGGAACTTGGATGATCATTGTTAACTAGCGGGCACTTGGACTATCTAGGTTACCTAGCTGGCACTTGGATTATGAAGGTTGCCTAGCGGGCACTTGGACGATGTAGGTCAACTAGCGGGCCCTTGGACTATCTAGGTTTGCTAACTGGCACGTGGACTATGTAGGTTAACTAGCGGACACTTGGACGATCTAGGTTAACTAGCGGGCACTTGGACGATATAGGTTAACTAGCGGGCACTTGGATTATCTAGGTTAGCTAGCGGGCTCTTGCACTATGTAGGTTAACTAGCGGGCCCATTGACTATTTAGGTTAACTAGCGGGCACTTGGACGATCTAGGTTACCTAGGGGGAACTTTGACTATGTAGGTTAACTAGTGGGCACTTGGACTATCTAGGTTACCTAGCAGGCACTTGGACTATGTAGGTTAACTAGCGGGCACTTGGACTATCTAGGTTAACTAGCGAGCACTTGGACTATCTAGGTTAACTAGCGGGCACTTGGAATATCTAGGTTAACTAGTGAGCACTTGGACTATCTAGGTTAACTAGCGGGCCCTTGGAGTATGTAGGTTACCTAGCGGGCCCTTGGACTATGTAGATTAACTAGCTGGTACTTGGACTATGTAGGCTAACTAGCGGGCCCTTGGACTATGTAGGTTTACTAGCGGGCACTTGGACTATCTAGGTTACCTAACGGGCACTTGGACTATGTAGGTTCCCAACGGGCCCTTGGATTATATAGGTTCCCTATCGGGCACTGGGACTATGTAGGTTAACTAGCGGGCATTTGGACTATGTAGGTTACCTAGCGGGCACTTGTACTATGTAGGTTGCCTATCGGGCACTTGGAGAATGTAGGTTAACTAGAGGGCACTAGGACAATGTAGGTTACCTAGCGGACCCTTGGACTATCTAGGTTACTTAGGGGGAACCTGGACTATGTAGGTTAACTAGTGGGCACTTGGACTATCTAGGTTACATAGCACGCACTTGGACTATGTAGGTTAACTACCGGGCACTTGGACTATCTACGTTACCGAGCGGGCACTTGGACTATGTACATTACCTAGCGGGCACTTGGACTATGTACGTTTCCTAGCGGGTACTTGGACTAGATAGGTTCCCTAGCGGGTACTTGGTCTATCTAGGTTAACAAGCGGGCACTTGGACTATCTAGGTTAACTAGCGAGCACTTTGACTATCTAGGTTAACTAGCGGGCACTTGGACTATCTAGGTTAACTAACGAGCACTTGGACTATCTAGGTTAACTAGCGGGCCATTGGAGTATGTAGGTTACCTAGCGAGCCCTTGGACTATGTAGATTAAATAGCGGGTACTTGGACTATGTAGGTTAACTAGCGGGCCCTTGGACTTTGTAGGTTTACTAGCGGGCACTTGGACGATCTAGGTTAACTAGAGGACACTTGGACCATCTAGGTTAACTATTGGGCACTTGGATGATCATTGTTAACTAGCGGGCACTTGGACTATCTAGGTTAGCTAACAGGCACATGGACTAAGTACGTCCCTTAGTGGGCACTAGGACTATCTTGGTTAACTAGTGGGCACCTGGACTATCTAGGTTACCTAGCTGGCACTTGGATTATGAAGGTTCCCTAGCGGGCACTTGGACTATGTAGTTCAACTAGCGGGCCCTTGGACTATCTAGGTTTGCTAACTGGCACGTGGACTATGTAGGTTAACTAGCGGACACTTGCACGATCTAGGTTAACTAGTGGACTCTTGCACTATGTAGGTTAACTAGCGGGCCCATTGACTATGTAGGTTAACTAGCGGGCACTTGGACTATCTAGGTTAACTAGCAGGCATTTGGACTATCTAGGTTAACTAGAGGGCACTTGGACTATGTAGGTTCCTTAGCGGGCACTTAGACTATGTAGGTTCCCTAGCGGGCACTTGGACTATATAGGTTAACTAGCGGGCACTTGGACGATCTAGGTTACCTAGGGGGAACTTTGACTATGTAGGTTAACTAGTGGGCACTTGGACTATCTAGGTTACCTAGCAGGCACTTGGACTATGTAGGTTAACTAGCGGGCACTTGGACTATCTAGGTTACGTAGCGGGCAATTGGACTATATACGTTCCCTAGTGGGCACTTGGACTATCTACGTTACCTAGCAGGCACTTGGACTATGTAGGTTAACTAGCGGGCCCTTGGACGATCTAGGTTAACTAGCGGGTATTTGGGCTATGTAGCTTAACTAACGGGCCCTTGGACTATGTAGATCAACTATCGGCACTTTGACTATCTACGTTAACTAGCGGGCCCTTGTACTATGTAGATTCCCTAGCGGGCACATGGTCTATGTATGTTCCAGAGCGGGCACATGGACAATGTAGGTTCCCTAGCAGGCACTTGGACTATGTAGGTTCCCTAGCTGGCACTTGGACTATGTAGGTTAACTAGCGGACACTTGGACGATCTAGGTTAACTAGCGGGTACTTGGACTATGTAGATTAACTAGCAGCACTTGGACTATCTACATTAACCAGCGGGCCCTTAGACTATGTAGACTCCCTAGCGGGCACCTGGACTACATAGGTTCCCTAGAGGGCACTTGGACTATGTAGGTTTCCTAGCGGGCACTTGGACTATGAATGTTCCCTACGGACAATTGAACTATGTAAGTTAACTACCGGGCACTTGGACTATGTATGTTAACTAGCGGGCCCTTGGACTACTTAGGTTATCTAGGAGACACTTGCACTATGTAGGTTACCTAGCGGGCACTTGGACTATGTAGGTTCCCTAGCGGGCACTTGGACTATGTGGGTTCCCTAGCGGGCATTTGGACTATCTAGATTACCTAACGGGCACTTGGACTATGTAGGTTCCCTAGCGGGCACTTGGATTATGTAGGTTCCCTATCGGGCACTTGGACTATGTAGGTTAACTAGCGGGCAATTGGACTATGTAGTTTCCCTAGCGAGCATTTGGAATATTTAGGTTACCAAGCGGGCACTTGGACTATGTAGGTTACCTAGCGAGCACTTGGACTATGTAGGTACCCTATCGGGCACTTGGATTATGTAGGTTCCCTTTAGGGCACATGGATTATGTAGGTTAACTAGCGGGCACTTGGACTATGTAGGTAACCTAGTTGTCACTTGAACTGTCTAGGTTACCTAGGGGGCACTTGGACTATCTAGGTTAAATAGCGGGCCCTTGGACTATGTAGGTTAACTAGCGGGCCCTTGGACGATCTAGGTTAACTAGCGGGTATTTGGACTATGTAGCTTAACTAACGGGCCCTTGGACTATGTAGATTAACTAGCGGCACTTGGACTATCTTCGTTAACTAGCGGGCCCTTGTACTATGTAGATTCCCTAGCGGGCACATGGTCTATGTATGTTCCAGAGCGGGCACATGGACAATGTAGGTTCCCTAGCAGGCACTTGGACTATGTAGGTTCCCTAGCTGGCACTTGGACTATGTAGGTTAACTAGCGGACACTTGGACGATCTAGGTTAACTAGCGGGTACTTGGACTATGTAGATTAACTAGCAGCACTTGGACAATCTGCATTAACCAGCGGGCCCTTGGACTATGTAGATTCCCTAGCGGGCACCTGGACTACGTAGGTTCCCTAGAGGGCACTTGGACTATGTAGGTTCCCTAGCGGGCACTTGGACTATGAATGTTCCCTACGGACACTTGAACTATGTAAGTTAACTACCGGGCACTTGGACTATGTATGTTAACTAGCGGGCCCTTGGACTACTTAGGTTATCTAGCAGACACTTGCACTATGTAGGTTACCTAGCGGGCACTTGGACTATGTAGGTTCCCTAGCGGGCACTTGGATTATATAGGTTCCCTATCGGGCACTTGGACTATGTAGGTTAACTAGCGGGCATTTGGACTATGTAGGTTAACTAGGGGGCACTAGGACTATCTAGGTTACCTAGCAGGCACTTGGACTATGTAGGTTAACTAGCGGGCACTTGGACTATCTACGTTACGTAGCGGGCACTTGGACTATGTACGTTCCCTAGTGGGCACTTGGACTATCTACGTTACCTTGCAGGCACTTGGACTATGTACGTTACCTAGCGGGCACTTGGACTATGTAGGTTCCCTAGCGGGCATTTGGACTATGTGGGTTCCCTAGCGGGCATTTGGACTATCTAGGTTACCTAACGGGCACTTGGACTATGTAGGTTCCCTAGCGGGCACTTGGATTATGTAGGTTCCCTATCGGGCACTTGGACTATGTAGGTTAACTAGCGGGCACTTGGAATATGTAGTTTCCCTAGCGAGCATTTGGGATATTTAGGTTACCAAGCGGGCACTTGGACTATGTAGGTTACCTAGCGAGCACTTGGACTATGTAGGTTCCCTAGCGGGCACTTGGATTATGTAGGTTCCCTTTAGGGCACTTGGATTATGTAGGTTAACTAGCGGGCACTTGGACTATCTAGGTTAACTAGCGGGCCCTTGGACGATGTAGGTTAACTAGCGGGCCCTTGGACGATCTAGGTTAACTAGCGGGTATGTGAACTATGTAGGTTAACTAGCGGGCCCTTGACTATGTAGATTAACTAGCCGCACTTGGACTATCTACATTAACCAGCGGGCCCTTGGACTATGTAGATTCCCTAGCGGGCACATGGACTACGTAGGTTCCCTAGCGGGCACTTGGACTATGAATGTTCCTTACGTACACTTGAACTATGTAAGTTAACTACCGGGCACTTGGACTATGTATGTTAACTAGCGGGCCCTTGGACTATCTAGGTTAACTAGCGGGCACTTGGACTATGTACGTTCCCTAGCGGGCACTTGGGCTATCTACGTTACCTAGCGGGCAATTGGACTATGTAGGTTAACGAACGGGCAATTTGACTATGTAGGTAACCTAATGGTCACTTGGACTGTCTCGGTTACCTAGCGGGAACTTGGACTATGTAGGTTAACTAGCGGGCACTTGGACTATCAAGGTTAACTAGCGGGCCTTTGCTCTATGTAGGTTAACTAGTAGGCCTTTGGACTATGTAAGTTAACTAGAGGGCACTTTGATGATCCTGGTTAACTAGCGGGCACTTGGACTATCTAGGTTAACTAGCGGGCATTTGGACTATCTAGGTTAACTAGAGGGCACTTGGACTATGTAGGTTCCCTAGCGGGCACTTAGACTATGTAGGTTCCCTAGAAGGCACTTGGACTATATAGGTTAACTAGCGGGCACTGGGACTATGTAGGTTAACTTACGGGCATTTGGACTATGTAGGTTACCTACCGGGCACTTGTACTATGTAGGTTGCCTATCAGGCACTTGGAGAATGTAGGTTAACTAGGGGGCACTAGGACAATGTAGGTTACCTAGCGGACCCTTGGACTATCTAGGTTACTTAGGGGGAACCTGGACTATGTAGGTTAACTAGTGGGCACTTGGACTAACTAGGTTACCTAGCAGGCACTTGGACTATGTAGGTTAACTAGCGGGCACTTGGACTATCTACGTTACCTAGCGGGCACATGGACTATGTACGTTACCTAGCGGACACTTGGACTATGTACGTTTCCTAGCGGGTACTTGGACTAGATAGGTTCCCTAGCGGGTACTTGGTCTATCTAGGTTAACAAGCGGGCAGTTGGACTATCTAGGTTAACTAGCGAGCACTTGGACTATCTAGGTTAACTAGCGGGCACTTGGACTATCTAGGTTAACTAACGAGCACTTGGACTATCTATGTTAACTAGCGGGCCCTTGGATTATGTAGGTTACCTAGCGGGCCCTTGGACTATGTAGATTAACTAGCGGGTATTTGGACTATGTAGGTTAACTAGCGGGCCCTTGGACTTTGTAGGTTTACTAGCGGGCACATGGACGATCTAGGTTAACTAGAGGACACTTGGACCATCTAGGTTAACTAGCGGGCACTTGGATGATCATTGTTAACTAGCGGGCACTTGGACTATCTAGGTTAGCTAACGAGCACATGGACTAAGTACATCCCTTAGTGGGCACTTGGACGATCAAGGTTAACTAGCGGGCACTTGGACGATATAGGTTAACTAGCGGGCACTTGCATTATCTAGGTTAGTTAGCGGGCTCTTGCACTATGTAGGTTAACTAGCGGGCCCATTGACTATTTAGGTTAACTAGCGGGCACTTGGGCGATCTAGGTTACCTAGGAGGAACTTTGACTATGTAGGTTAACTAGTGGGTACTTGGACTATCTAGGTTACCTAGCAGGCACTTGGACTATGTAGGTTAACTAGCGGGCACTTGGTCTATCCAGGTTACGTAGCGGGCACTTGGACTATGTACATTCCCTAGCGGGCACTTGGACTATATACCTTACCTAGCGGACACTTGGACTATGTACGTTAACTAGCGGGCACTTGGACTATGTACGTTTCCTAGCGAGTACTTGGACTATCTATGTTAACTAGCGGGCACTTGGACTATGTAGGTTCCCTATGGGGCACTTGGACTAGGTAGGTTCCCTAGCGGGCACTTGGTCTATCTAGCTTAACTAGCGGGCACTTGGACTATCTAGGTTAACTAGTGAGCACTTGGACTATCTAGGATAACTAGCGGGCACTTGGACTATGTAGGTAACCTAGTGGTCACTTGAACTGTCTAGGGTACCTAGCGGGCACTTGGATTATGTAGGTTAACTAGCGGGCACTTGGACTATCTAGGTTAACTAGCGGGCCCTAGGACGATGTAGGTTAACTAGCGGGTATTTGGACTATGTAGGTTAACTAACGGGCCCTTGGACTATGTAGATTAACTAGCGGCACTTGGACTATCTACGTTAACTAGCGGGCCCTTGTACTATTTAGATTCCCTAGCGGGCACTTGGACTATGTAGATTAACTTGCAGCACTTGGACTATCTACATTAACCAGCGGGCCCTTGGACTATGTAGATTCCCTAGCGGGCACTTGGACTACGTAGGTTCCCTAGCGGGCACTTGGAATATGTAGGTTCCCTAGCGGGCACTTGGACTATGAATGTTCCCTACGGACACTTGAACTATGTAAGTTAACTACCGGGCACTTGGACTATGTATGTTAACTAGCGGGCCCTTGGACTACTTAGGTTATCTAGCAGACACTTGCACTATGTAGGTTACCTAGCGGGCACTTGGACTATCCAGGTTACCTAACGGGCACTTGGACTATGTAGGTTCCCTAGCGGACACTTGGATTATATAGGTTCCCTATCGGGCACTTGGACTATGTAGGTTAACTAGCGGGCATTTGGACTATGTAGGTTACCTAGCGGGCCCTTGGACTATATAGGTTGCCTATCGGGCACTTGGAGAATGTAGGTTAACTAGGGGGAACTAGGACAATGTAGGTTACCTAGCAGACCCTTGGATTATCTAGGTTACTGGCACTTGGACTATCTAGGTTACCTAGCAGGCACTTGTACTATGTAGGTTAACTAGCGGGCACTTGGACCATCTAGGTTACCTAGCGGCCTTTGGACTATGTACGTTCCCTAGCGGGCACTTGGACTATCTACGTTACCTAGCGGGCACTTGGACTATGTACGTTACCTAGCGGGCACTTGGACTATGTACGTTTCCTTGCGGGTACTTGGACTAGACAGGTTCCCTAGCGGGAACTTGGTCTATCTAGGTTAACTAGCGGGCACTTGGACTATCTAGGTTAACTAGCGAGCACTTGGACTATCTAGGTTAACTAGGGGGCATTTGCACTATTAGGGCCCCTAGCGGGGATTTGGACTATATTGGTTTCCTAGCGGGCACTTGGACTATGTAGGTTAAGGAACGGGCACTTGGAATATGCAGGTAACCTAGCGGGCACTTGGACTGTCTAGGTTCCCTATCGGGCACTTGGACTATGTAGGTTAACTAGCGGGCATTTGGACTATGTAGGTTTACTACCGGGCACTAGGACAATCTAGGTTAACTAGAGGGCACTTGGACTATCTCGGTTAACTAGCGGGCACTTGGATGAACATTGTTAACTAGCGGGCACTTGGACTATCTAGGTTAGCTAACGGGCACATGGACTAAGTACGTCCCCTAGTGGGCACTTGGACTATCTAGGTTAACTAACGGGCACTAGGACTATCTAGGTTAAATAGCGGACACTTGGACTATCAAGGTTACCTAGCTGGCACTTGGACTATGAAGGTTCCCAAGCGGGCACTTGGACTATGTAGGTCAACTAGCGGGCCCTTGGACTATCTAGGTTAGCTAACTGGCATGTGGACTATGTAGGTTAACTAGCGGACACATGCACTATGTAGGTTAACTAGCGGGCCCATTGACTATGTAGGTCAACTAGCGGGCACTTGGACGATCTAGGTTAACTAGCGGGCACTTGGACTATCTAGGTTAACTTGCGGGCACTTGGACGATATAGGTTAACTAGCGGACACTTGGATTATCTAGGTTAGCTAGCGGGCTCTTGCACTATGTAGGTTAACTAGCAGGCCCATTGACTATTTAGGTTAACTTGCGGGCACTTGGACGATCTAGGTTATCTAGGGGGAACTTTGACTATGTAGGTTAACTAGTCACACTTGGACTATCTAGGTTACCTAGCAGGCACTTGGACTATGTAGGTTAACTAGCGGTCCCTTGGACGATCTAGGTTAACTAGCGGGCCCTTGGACGATCTAGGTTAACTAGCGGGTATTTGGATTATGTAGGTTAACTAATGGGCCCTTGGACTATGTAGATTAACTAGCGGCACTTGGACTATCTACGTTAACTAGCGGCCCTTGGACTATGTAGATTCCCTAGCGGGCACTTGGACTATGTATGTTCCAGAGCGGGCACTTGGACAATGTAGGTTCCCTAGCAGGCACTTGGACTATGTAGGTTCCCTAGCGGTCACTTGGACTATGTAGGTTAACTAGCGGACACTTGGACGATCTAGGTTAACTAGCGGGTACTTGGCCTATGTAGGTTAACTAGCAGGCCCTTGGACTATGTAGATTAACTAGCAGCACTTGGACTATCTACATTAACCAGCGGGCCCTTGGACTATGTAGATTCCCTAGCGGGCACCTGGACTACGTAGGTTCCCTAGAGTGCACTTGGACTATGTAGGTTCCCTAGCGGGCACTTGGACTATGCATGTTCCCAACGGACACTTGAACTATGTAAGTTAACTACCGGGCACTTGGACTATGTATGTTAACTAGCGGGCCCTTGGACTACTTAGGTTATGTAGCAGACACTTGCACTATTTAGGTTACCTAGCGGGCACTTGGACTATCTAGGTTACCTAATGGGCACTTGGACTATGTAGGTTCCCTAGCGGGCACTTGGATTATGTAGGTTCCCTATCGGGCACTTGGACTATGTAGGTTAACTAGCGGGCATTTGGACTATGTAGGTTACGTAGCGGGCACTTGGACTATGTAGGTTACCTAGCGGGCATTTGGACTATATAGGTTCCCTATCGGGCATTTGGACTATGTAAGTTACCTAGCGGGCCCTTGGACTATCTAGGTTACCTAGGGGGAACCTGGACTATGTACGTTAACTAGTGGGCACTTGGACTATCCAGGTTACCTAGCAGGCACTTGGACTATGTAGGTTAACTAGCGGGCACTTGGTCTATGTACGTTTCCTAGCGGGCACTTGGACTATCTACGTTACCTAGCGGGCAGTTGGACTATGTACGTTACCTAGCGGGTACTTGGAGTATGTACGATTCCTAGCGGGTACTTGGACTAGATAGGTTCCCTAGCGGGCACTTGGTCTATCTAGGTTAACTAGCGGGCTCTTGCACTATGTAGGTTAACTAGCAGGCCCATTGACTATTTAGATTAACTAGCGGGCACTTGGACGATCTAGGTTACTAGGGGGAACTTTGACTATGTAGGTTAACTAGTCGGCACTTGGACTGTCTAGGTTACCTAGCAGGCACTTGGACTATGTAGGTTAACTAGCGGGCAATTGGACTATCTAGGTTACGTAGGGGGCACTTGGACTATGTACGTTCCCTAGTGGGCACTTGGACTATCTACCTTACCTAGCGGGCACTTGGACTATGTACTTTAACTAGCGGGCACTTGGACTATGTACGTTTCCTAGCGGGTATTTGGACTATCTATGTTAACTAGCGGGCACTTGGACTATGTAGGTTCCTTATGGGGCACTTGGACTTGGTAGGTTCCCTAGTGGGCACTTGGTCTATCTAGGTTAACTAGCGGGCACTTGGACTATCTAGGTTAACTAGTGAGCACTTGGACTATCAAGGATAACTAGCGGGCACTTGGACTATGTAGGTAACCTAGTGGTCACTTGAACTGTCTAGGTTACCTAGCGGGCACTTGGACTATCTAGGTTAACTAGCGGGCCCTTGGACGATGTAGGTTAACTAGCGGGCCCTTGGACGATCTAGGTTAACTAGCGGGTATTTGGAATATGTAGGTTAACTAACGGGCCCTTGGACTATGTAGATTAACTAGCGGCCCTTGGACTATGTAGATTCCCTAGCGGGCACTTGGACTATGTATGTTCCAGAGCGGGCACTTGGACTATGCAGGTTAACTAGCGGACACTTGGATGATCTAGGTTAACTAGTGGGTACTTGGACTATGTAGGTTAACTTGCGGGTCCTTGGACTATGTAGATTAACTAGCAGCACTTGGCTATCTACATTAACCAGCGGGCCCTTGGACTATGTAGATTCCCTAGCGGGCACTTGGACTACGTAGGTTCCCTAGCGGGCACTTGGACTATGTAGGTTCCCTAGCGGGCACTTGGACTATGAATGTTCCCTATGGACACTTGAACTATGTACGTTAACTACCGGGCACTTGGACTATGTATGTTAACTAGCGGGCCCTTGGACTACTTAGGTTATCTAGCAGACACTTGCACTATGTAGGTTACCTAGCGGGCACTTGGACTATCCAGGTTACCTAACGGGCACTTGGACTATGTAGGTTCCCTAGCGGGCACTTGGATTATATAGGTTCCCTATCGGGCACTTGGACTATGTAGGTTAACTAGCGGGCGTTTGGACTATGTAGGTTACCTAGCGGGCACTTGGACTATGTAGGTTGCCTATCGGGCACTTGGAGAATGTAGGTTAACTAGGGGGCACTAGGACTATCTAGGTTACCTAGCAGGCACTTGGACTATGTAGGTTAACTAGCGGGCACTTGGATTATCTAGGTTACCTAGCGGGCACTTGGACTATGTACGTTCCCTAGCGGGCACTTGGACTATCTACGTTACCTAGCGGGCACTTGGACAATGTACGTTACCTAGCGGGCACTTGGACTATCTAGGTTACGTAGCGGGCACTTGGACTATGTACATTCCCTAGTGGGCACTTGGACTATCTACGTTACCTAGCAGGCACTTGGACTATGTACGTTACCTAGCGGGCACTTGGACTATGTAGGTTCCCTAGTGGGCACTTCGACTATGTGGGTTCCCTAGCGGGCATTTGGACTATCTAGGTTACCTAACGGACACTTGGACTATGTAGGTTCCCTAGCGGGCACTTGGATTATGTAGGTTCCCTATCGGGCATTTGGACTATGTAGGTTAACTAGCGGGCACTTGGACTATGTAGTTTCCCTAGCGAGCATTTGGAATATTTAGGTTACCAAGCGGGCACTTGGACTATATAGGTTACCTAGCGAGCACTTGGACTATGTAGGTCCCCTAGCGGGCACTTGGACTATGTAGGTTCCCTCTCAGGCACTTGGACTATGTAGGTTAACTAGCGGGCACTTGGACTATGTAGTTTCCCTAGCGAGCATTTGGAATATTTAGGTTACCAAGCGGGCACTTGGACTATGTAGGTTACCTAGCGAGCACTTCGACTATGTAGGTTCCCTAGCGGGCACTTGGATTATGTAGGTTCCCTTTAGGGCACTTGGATTATGTAGGTTAACTAGCGGGCACTTGGACTATCTAGGTTAACTAGCGGGTATGTGAACTATGTAGGTTAACTAGCGGGCCCTTGGACTATGTAGATTAACTAGCCGCACTTGGACTATCTACGTTAACTAGCGGGCCCTTGGACTATGTAGATTCCCTAGCGGGCACTTGGACTATGTAGATTAACTAGCAGCACTTGGACTATCTACATTAACCAGCGGGCCCTTCGACTATGTAGATTCCCTAGCGGGCACTTGGACTACGTAGGTTCCCTAGCGGGCACTTGGACTATGAATGTTCCTTTCGCACACTTGAACTATGTAAGTTAACTACCGGGCACTTGGACTATGTATGTTAACTAGCGGGCCCTTGGAATATCTAGGTTAACTAGCGGGCACTTGGACTATGTACGTTCCCTAGCGGGCACTTGGGCTATCTACGTTACCTAGCGGGCACTTGGACTATGTAGGTTAACGAACGGGCAATTGGACTATGTAGGTAACCTAATGGTCACTTGGACTGTCTAGGTTACCTAGCGGGAACTTGGACTATGTAGGTTAACTAGCGGGCACTTGGACTATCAAGGTTAACCAGCGAGCCCTTGCTCTATGTAGGTTAACTAGTAGGCCTTTGGACTATGTAAGTTAACTAGAGGGCACTTTGATGATCCTGGTTAACTAGCGGGCACTTGGACTATCTAGGTTAACTAGCGGGCATTTGGACAATCTAGGTTAACTAGAGGGCACTTGGACTATGTAGGTTCCCTAGCGGGCACTTGGACTATATAGGTTAACTAGCGGGCACTGGGACTATGTAGGTTAACTAACGGGCATTTGGACTATGTAGGTTACCTACCGGGCACTTGTACTATGTAGGTTGCCTATCGGGCACTTGGAGAATGTAGGTTAACTAGGGGGCACTAGGACAATGTAGGTTACCTAGCAGACCCTTGGACTATCTAGGTTACTTAGGGGGAACCTGGACTATGTAGGTTAATTAGTGGGCACTTGGACTATCTAGGTTACCAAGCAGGCACTTGGACTATGTAGGTTAACTAGCGGGCACTTGGACTATCTATGTTACCTAGCGGGCACTTGGACTATGTACGTTACCTAGCGGGCACTTGGACTATGTACGTTTCCTAGTGGGTACTTGGACTAGATAGGTGCCCTAGCGGGTACTTGGTCTATCTAGGTTAACTAGCGGGCACTTGGACTATCTAGGTTAACTAGCGAGCACATGGACTATCTAGGTTAACTAGCGGGCACTTGGACTATCTAGTTTAACTAGTGAGCACTTGGACTATCTAGGTTAACTAGCGGGCCCTTGGAGTATGTAGGTTACCTAGCGGGCCCTTGGACTATGTAGATTAACTAGCTGGTATTTGGACTATGTAGGCTAACTAGCGGGACCTTGGACTATGTAGGTTTACTAGCGGGCACTTGGACTCTCTAGGTTACCTAACGGGCACTAGGACAATGTAGGTTACCTAGCGGACCCTTGGACTATCTAGGTTACTTAGGGGGAACCTGGAGTATGTAGGTTAACTAGTGGGCACTTGGACTATCTAGGTTACATAGCAGGCACTTGGACTGTGTAGGTTAACTACCGGGCACTTGGACTATCTACGTTACCTAGCGGGCACTTGGACTATGTACGTTACCTAGCGGGCACTTGGACTATGTACGTTTCCTAGCGGGTACTTGGACTAGATAGGTTCCCTAGCGGGTACTTGGTCTATCTAGGTTAAGAAGCGGGCACTTGGACTATGTAGGTTAACTAGCGGGCACTTGGACTATCTAGGTTAACTAACGAGCACTTGGACTATCTAGGTTAACTAGCGGGCCATTGGAGTATGTAGGTTACCTAGCGGGCCCTTGGACTATGTAGATTAAATAGCGGGTACTTGGACTATGTAGGTTACCAACGGGCCCTTGGACTTTGTAGGTTTACTAGCGGGCACTTGGACGATCTAGGTTAACTAGAGGACACTTGGACCATGTAGGTTAACTAGCGGGCACTTGGATGATCATTATTAACTAGCGGGCACTTGGACTATCTAGGTTAGCTAACAGGCACATGGACTAAGTACGTCCCTTAGTGGGCACTTGGACTATCTAGGTTAATTAATGGGCACTAGGACTATCTAGGTTAACTAGCGGGCACTTGGACTATCTAGGTTACCTAGCTGGCACTTGGATTATGAAGGTTCCCTAGCGGGCACGTGGTCTATGTAGGTCAACTAGCGGGCCCTTGGACTATCTAGGTTTGCTAACTGGCACGTGACTATGTAGGTTAACTAGCGGACACTTGCACGATCTAGGTTAACTAGCGGGCTCTTGCACTATGTAGGTTAACTAGCGGGCCCATTGACTATGTAGGTTAACTAGCGGGCACTTGGACGATCTACGTTAACTAGCGGGCACTTGGACGATATAGGTTAACTAGCGGGCACTTGGATTATCTAGGTTAGCTAGCGGGCTCTTGCACTATGTAGGTTAACTAGCGGGCCCATTGACTATTTAGGTTAACTAGCGGGCACTTGTACGATCTAGGTTACCTAGGGGGAACTTTGACTATGTAGGTTAACTAGTGGGCACTCGGACTATCTAGGTTACCTAGCAGGCACTTGGACTATGTAGGTTAACTAGCGGGCACTTGGACTATCTATGTTACGTAGCGGGCACTTGGACTATCTACGTTACCTAGCAGGCACTTGGACTATGTAGGTTCCCTAGCGGGCACTTCGACTATGTGGGTTCCCTAGCAGGCATTTGGACTATCTAGGTTACCTAACGGACACTTGGACTATGTAGGTTCCCTAGCGGGCACTTGAATTATGTAGGTTCCCTATCGGGCATTTGGACTATGTAGGTTAACTAGCGGGCACTTGGACTATGTAGTTTCCCTAGCGAGCATTTGGAATATTTATGTTACCAAGCGGGCACTTGGACTATATAGGTTACCTAGCGAGCACTTGGACTATGTAGGTTCTCTAGCGGGCACTTGGATTATGTAGGTTCCCTTTAGGGCACTTGGATTATGTAGGTTAACTAGCGGCCACTTGGTCTATCTAGGTTAACTAGCGGGCACTTGGACTATGTAGGTAACCTAGTGGTCACTTGAACTGTCTAGGTTACCTAGCGGGCACTTGGACTATCTAGGTTAACTAGCGGACCCTTGGACTATGTAGGTTAACTAGCGGGCCCTTGGACGATCTAGGTTAACTAGCGGGTATTTGGACTATGTAGGTTAACTAACGGGCCCTTGGACGATGTAGATTAACTAGCGGCACTTGGACTATGTATGTTCCTGAGCGGGCACTTGGACAATGTAGGTTCCCTAGCAGGCATTTGGACTATGTAGGTTCCCTAGCTGGCACTTGGACTATGTAGGTTAACTAGCGGACACTTGGACGATCTAGGTTAACTAGCGGGTACTTGGACTATGTAGATTAACTAGCAGCGCTTGGACTATCTACATTAACCAGCGGGCCCTTGGACTATGTAGATTCCCTAGCGGGCATCTGGACTACGTAAGTTCCCTAGAGGGCACTTGGACTATGTAGGTTTCATAGCGGGCACTTGGATTATGAATGTTCCCTACGGACACTTGAACTATGGAAGTTAACTACCGGGCACTTGGACTATGTATGCTAACTAGCGGGCCCTTGGACTACTTAGGTTATCTAGCAGACACTTGCACTATGTAGGTTACCTATGGGCACTTGGACTATCCAGGTTACCTAACGGGCACTTGGACTATGTAGGTTCCCTAGCGGGCACTTGGATTATATAGGTTCTCTATCGGGCACTTGGACTATGTAGGTTAACTAGCGGGCATTTGGACTATGTAGGTTACCTAGCGGGCACTTGGACTATGTAGGTTGCCTATCGGGCACTTGGAGAATGTAGGTTAACTAGGGGGCACTAGGACTATCTAGGTTACCTAGCAGGCACTTGGACTATGTAGGTTAACTAGCGGGCGCTTGGACTATCTAGGTTACCTAGCGGGCACTTTGACTATGTACGTTCCCTAGCGGGCACTTGGACTATGTACATTACCTAGCGGGCACTTGGACTATGTACGTTACCTAGCGGGCACTTGGACTATGTAGGTTCCCTAGCGGGCACTTGGACTATGTGGGTTCCCTAGCGGGCATTTGGACTATCTAGGTTACCTAACGGACACTTGGACTATGTAGGTTCCCTAGCGGACACTTGGATTATGTAGGTCCCTATCGGGCACTTGGACTATGTAGGTTAACTAGCGGGCACTTGGACTATGTAGTTTCCCTAGCGAGCATTTGGAATATTTAGGTTACCAAGCGGGCACTTGGACTATGTAGGTTACCTAGCGAGCACTAGGACTATGTAGGTTCCCTAGCGGGCACTTGGATTATGTAGGTTCCCTTTAGGGCACTTGGATTATGTAGGTTAACTAGCGGGCTCTTGGACTATCTAGGTTAACTAGCGGGCCCTTGGACTATGTAGATTAAATAGCGGGTACTTGGACTATGTAGGTTACCTAGCGGGCCCTTGGACTTTGTAGGTTTACTAGCGGGCACTTGGACGATCTAGGTTAACTAGAGGACACTTGGACCATGTAGGTTAACTAGCGGACACTTGGATGATCATTATTAACTAGCGGGCACTTGGACTATCTAGGTTAGCTAACAGGCACATGGACTAAGTACGTCCCTTAGTGGGCACTTGGACTATCTAGGTTAACTAATGGGCACTAGGACTATCTAGGTTAACTAGCGGGCACTTGGACTATCTAGGTTACCTAGCTGGCACTTGGATTATGAAGGTTCCCTAGCGGGCACGTGGACTATGTAGGTCAACTAGCGGGCCCTTGGACTATCTAGGTTTGCTAACTGGCACGTGACTATGTAGGTTAACTAACGGACACTTGCACGATCTAGGTTAACTAGCGGGCTCTTGCACTATGGAGGTTAACTAGCGGGCCCATTGACTATGTAGGTTAACTAGCGGGCACTTGGACGATCTAGGTTACGTAGCGGGCACTTGGACGATATAGGTTAACTAGCGGGCACTTGGATTATCTAGGTTAGCTAGCGGGCTCTTGCACTATGTAGGTTAACTAGCGGGCCCATTGACTATTTAGGTTAACTAGCGGGCACTTGGACGATCTAGGTTACCTAGGGGGAACTTTGACTATGTAGGTTAACTAGTGGGCACTTGGACTATCTAGGTTACCTAGCAGGCACTTGGACTATGTAGGTTAACTAGAGGGCACTTGGACTATCTAGGTTACGTAGCGGGCACTTGGACTATCTACGTTACCTAGCAGGCACTTGGACTATGTACGTTACCTAGCGGGCACTTGGACTATGTAGGTTCCCTAGCGGGCACTTCGACTATGTGGGTTCCCTAGCGGGCATTTGGACTATCTAGGTTACCTAACGGACACTTGGACTATGTAGGTTCCCTAGCGGGCACTTGGATTATGTAGGTTCCCTATCGGGCATTTGGACTATGTAGGTTAACTAGCGGGCACTTGGACTATGTAGTTTCCCTAGCGAGCATTTGGAATATTTAGGTTACCAAGCGGGCATTTGGACTATATAGGTTACCTAGCGAGCACTTGGACTATGTAGGTTCTCTAGCGGGCACTTGGATTATGTAGGTTCCCTTTAGGGCACTTGGATTATGTAGGTTAACTAGCGGCCACTTGGACTATCTAGGTTAACTAGCGGGCACTTGGACTATGTAGGTAACCTAGTGGTCACTTGAACTGTCTAGGTTACCTAGCGGGCACTTGGACTATCTAGGTTAACTAGCGGACCCTTGGACTATGTAGGTTAACTAGCGGGCCCTTGGACGATCTAGGTTAACTAGCGGGTATTTGGACTATGTAGGTTAACTAACGGGCCCTTGGACTATGTAGATTAACTAGCGGCACTTGGACTATGTATGTTCCTGAGCGGGCACTTGGACAATGTAGGTTCCCTAGCAGGCACTTGGACTATGTAGGTTCCCTAGCTGGCACTTGGACTATGTATGTTAACTAGCGGACACTTGGACGATCTAGGTTAACTAGCGGGTACTTGGACTATATAGATTAACTAGCAGCACTTGGACTATCTACATTAACCAGCGGGCCCTTGGACTATGTAGATTCCCTAGCGGGCACCTGGACTACGTAGGTTCCCTAGAGGGCACTTGGACTATGTAGGTTTCATAGCGGGCACTTGGATTATGAATGTTCCCTACGGACACTTGAACTATGTAAGTTAACTACCGGGCACTTGGACTATGTATGTTAACTAGCGGGCCCTTGGACTACTTAGGTTATCTAGCAGACACTTGCACTATGTAGGTTACCTATGGGCACTTGGACAATCCAGGTTCCCTAACGGGCACTTGGACTATGTAGGTTCCCTAGCGGGCACTTGGATTATATAGGTTCTCTATCGGGCACTTGGACTATGTAGGTTAACTAGCGGGCATTTGGACTATGTAGGTTACCTAGCGGGCACTTGGACTATGTAGGTTGCCTATCGGGCACTTGGAGAATGTAGGTTAACTAGGGGGCACTAGGACTATCTAGGTTACCTAGCAGGCACTTGGACTATGTAGGTTAACGAGCGGGCGCTTGGACTATCTATGTTAGCTAACTGGCACGTGGACTATGTAGGTTAACTAGCGGACACTTGCACGATCTAGGTTAACTAGCGGGCTCTTGCACTATGTAGATTAACTAGCGGGTCCATTGACTATCTAGGTTAACTAGCGGGCCCTTGGACGATGTAGGTTAACTAGCGGGTATTTGGACTATGTAGGTTAACTAACGGGCCCTTGGACTATGTAGATTAACTAGCGGCACTTGGACTATCTACGTTAACTAGCGGGCCCTTGTACTATGTAGATTCCCTAGCGGGCACTTGGACTATATAAATTAACTTGCAGCACGTGGACTTTCTACATTAACCAGCGGGCCCTTGGACTATGTAGATTCCCTAGCGGGCACTTGGACTACGTAGGTTCCCTAGCGGGCACTTGGACTATGAATGTTCCCTACGGACACTTGAACTATGTAAGTTAACTACCGGGCACTTGGACTATGTATGTTAACTAGCGGGCCCTTGGACTACTTAGGTTATCTAGCAGACTCTTGCACTATGTAGGTTACCTAGCGGGCACTTAGACTATCCAGGTTACCTAATGGGCACTTGGACTATGTAGGTTCCCTAGCGGGCACTTGGATTATATAGGTTCCCTATCGGGCACTTGGACTATGTAGGTTAACTAGCGGGCATTTGGACTATGTAGGTTACCTAGCGGGCACTTGGACTATGTAGGTTGCCTATCGGGCACTTGGAGAATGTAGGTTAACTAGGGGGCACTAAGACAATGTAGGTTACCTAGCTGACCCTTGGATTATCTAGGTTACTGGCACTTGGACTATCTAGGTTACCTAGCAGGCACTTGGAATATGTAGGTTAACTAGCGGGCACTTGGACCATCTAGGTTACCTAGCGGCCTTTGGACTATGTACGTTCCCTAGCGGGCACTTGGACTATCTACGTTATCTAGCGGGCATTTGGACTATGTACGTTACCTAGCGGGCACTTGGACTATGTACGTTTCCTTGCGGGTAGTTGGACTAGACAGGTTCCCTAGCGGGCACTTGGTCTATCTAGGTTAACTAGCGGGCACTTGGATTATCTAGGTTAACTAGCGAGCACTTGGACTATCTAGGTTAATTAGCGGGCATTTGGACTATTAGGGCCTCTAGCGGGGATTTGGACTATATTGGTTTCCTAGCGCGCACTTGGACTATGTAGGTTAAGGAACGGGCACTTGGAATATGCAGGTAACCTAGCGGGCACTTGGACTGTCTAGGTTCCCTATCGGGCACTTGAACTATGTAGGTTAACTAGCGGGCATTTGGACTATGTAGGTTTACTACCGGGCACTAGGACAATCTAGGTTAACTAGAGGGCACTTGGACTAACTCGGTTAACTAGCGGGCACTTGGATGATCATTGTTAACTAGCGGGCACTTGGACTATCTAGGTTAGCTAACGGGCACATGGACTAATTACGTCCCCTAGTGGGCACTTGGACTATCTAGGTTAACTAACGGGCACTAGGACTATCTAGGTTAACTAGCGGGCACATGGACTATCTAGGTTACCTAGCTGGCACTTGGACTATGAAGGTTCCCAAGCGGGCACTTGGACTATGTAGGTCAACTAGTGGGCCCTTGGACTATCTAGGTTAGCTAACTGGCATGTGGACTATGTAGGTTAACTAGCGGACACTTGCACTATGTAGGTTAACTAGCGGGCCCATTGACTATGTAGGTTAACTAGCGGGCACTTGGACGATCTAGGTTAACTAGTGGGCACTTGGACGATCTAGGTTAACTTGCGGGCACTTGGACGATATAGGTTAACTAGCGGGCCTTGGATTATCTAGGTTAGCTAGCGGGCTTTTGCACTATGTAGGTTAACTAGCAGGCCCATTGACTATTTAGGTTAACTAGCGGGCACTTGGACGATCTAGGTTACCTAGGGGGAACTTTGACTATGTAGGTTAACTAGTCGGCACTTGGATTATCTAGGTTACCTAGCAGGCACTTGGACTATGTAGGTTAACTAGCGGGCACTTGGACTATCTTGGTTACGTAGCGGGCACTTGGACTTTGTACGTTCCCTAGTGGGCACTGGGACTATCTACCTTACCTAGCGGGCACTTGGACTATGTACGTTAAGTAGCGGGCACTTGGACTATGTACGTTAAGTAGCGGGCACTTGGACTATGTACGTTTCCTAGCGGGTACTTGGACTATCTATGTTAACTAGCGGGCAATTGGACTATGTAGGTTCCCTCGCGGGCACTTGGTCTATCTAGGTTAACTAGCGGGCACTTGGACTATCTAGGTTAACTAGTGAGCACTTGGACTATCTAGGATAACTAGCGGGCACTTGGACTATGTAGGTAGCCTAGTGGTCACTTGAACTGTCTAGGTTACCTAGAGGGCACTTGGACTATCTAGGTTAACTAGCGGGCCCTTGGACGATGTAGGTTAACTAGCGGGCCCTTGGACGATCTAGGTTAACTAGCGGGTATTTGGACTATGTAGGTTAACTAACGGGCCTTTGGACTATGTAGATTAACTAGCGGCACTTGGACTATCTACGTTAACTAGCGGCCCTTGGACTATGTAGATTCCCTAGCGGGCACTTGGACTATGTATGTTCCAGAGCGGGCACTTGGACAATGTAGGTTTCCTAGCAGGCACTTGGACTATGTACGTTCCCTAGCGGTCACTTGGACTATGTAGGTTAACTAGCGGACACTTGGACGATCTAGGTTAACTAGCGGGTACTTGGACTATGTAGGTTAACTAGCAGGCCCTTGGACTATGTAGATTAACTAGCAGCACTTGGACTATCTACATTAACCAGCGGGCCCTTGGACTATGTAGATTCCCTAGCGGGCACCTGGACTACGTAGGTTCCCTAGAGTGCACTTGGACTATGTAGGTTCCCCAGCGGGCACTTGGACTATAAATGTTCCCTACGGACACTAGAACTATGTAAGTTAACTACCGGGCACTAGGACTATGTATGTTAACTAGCGGGCCCTTGGACTACTTAGGTTATGTAGCAGACACTTGCACTATTTAGGTTAGCTAGCGGGCACTTGGACTATCTAGGTTACCTAACGGGCACTTGGACTATGTAGGTTCCCTAGTGGGCACTTGGATTGTGTAGGTTCCCTATCGGGCACTTGGACTATGTAGGTTAACTAGCGGGCATTTGGACTATGTTGGTTACGTAGCGGGCACTTGGACTATGTAGGTTACCTAGCGGGCACTTGGACTATATAGGTTCCCTATCGGGCATTTGGACTATGTAGGTTACCTAGCGGGCCCTTGGACTATCTAGGTTACCCAGGGGGAACCTGGACTATGTACGTTAACTAGTGGGCACTTGGACTATCCAGGTTACCTAGCAGGCACTTGGACTATGTAGGTTAACTAGCGGGCACTTGTACTATGTACGTTTCCAAGCGGGCACTTGGACTATCTACGTTACCTAGCGGGCAGTTGGACTATGTACGTTACCTAGCGGGCACTTGGAGTATGTACGTTTCCTAGCGGGTACTTGGACTAGATAGGTTCCCTAGCGGACACTTGGTCTATCTAGGTTAACTAGCGGGCTCTTGCACTATGTAGGTTAACTAGCAGGCCCATTGACTATTTAGGTTAACTAGCGGGCACTTGGACGATCTAGGTTACCTAGGGGGAACGTTGACTATGTAGGTTAAAGACTCGGCACTTGGACTGTCTAGGTTACCTAGCAGGCACTTGGACTATGTAGGTTAACTAGCGGGCACTTGGACTATCTAGGTTACGTAGCGGGCACTTGGACTATGTACGTTCCCTAGTGGGCACTTGTACTATCTACCTTACCTAGCGGGCACTTGGACTATGTACGTTAACTAGCGGGTACTTGGACTATCTATGTTAACTAGCGGGCACTTGGACTATGTAGGTTCCCTATGGGGCACTTGGACTTGGTAGGTTCCCTAGCGGGGACTTGGTCTATCTAGGTTAACTAGCGGGCACTTGGACTATCTAGGTTAACTAGTGAGCACTTGGACTATCTAGGATAACTAGCGGGCACTTGGACTATGTAGGTAACCTAGTGGTCACTTGAACTGTCTAGGTTACCTAGCGGGCACTTGGACTATCTAGGTTAACTAGCGGGCCCTTGTACGATGTAGGTTAACTAGCGGGCCCTTGGACGATCTAGGGTAACTAGCGGGTACTTGGACTATGTAGGTTAACTAGCAGGCCCTTGGACTATGTAGATTAACTAGCAGCACTTGGACTATCTACATTAACCAGCGGGCCCTTGGACTATGTAGATTCCCTAGCGGGCACCTGGATTACGTAGGTTCCCTAGAGGGCACGTGGACTATATAGGTTACCTAGCGGGCACTTGGAGTATCCAGGTTACCTAACGGGCACTTGACTATGTAGGTTCCCTAGCGGGCACTTGGATTATGTAGGTTCCCTATCGCGCACTTGGACTATGTAGGTTAACTAGCGGGCATTTGGACTATGTAGGTTACCTAGCAGGCACTTGGACTATGTAGGTTAACTAGCGGGCACTTGGACTATCTAGGTTATCTAGCGGGCACTTGGACTATGTACGTTCCCTACCTGGCACTTGGACTATGTAGGTTCCCTAGCGAGAACTTAGACTATGTGGGTTCCCTAGCGGGCATATGGACTATCTAGGTTACCTAACGGGCACTTGGACTATGTAGGTTCCCTAGCCGGCACTTGGATTATGTAGGTTCCCTATCGCGCACTTGGACTATGTAGGTTAACAAGCGGGCATTTGGACTATGTAGGTTACCTAGCGGGCACTTGGACTATGTAGGTTACCTAGCGGGCACTTGGACTATGTAGGTTCCCTAGCGGGAACTTGGACTATGTGGGTTCCCTAGCGGGCACTTGGACTATCTACGTTAATTAGCGGGCCCTTGGACTATGTAGGTTCCCTAGCGGGCACTTGGACTATGAATGTTCCCTACGGACACTTGAACTATGTAAGTTAACTACCGGGCACTTGGACTATGTATGTTAACTAGCGGGCCCTTGGACTACTTAGGTTATCTAGCAGACAATTGCACTATGTAGGTTACCTAGCGGGCACTTGGACTATCCAGGTTACCTAAAGGGCACTTGGACTATCTAGGTTACCTAGCAGGCTCTTGGACTATGTAGGTTAACTAGCGGGCACTTGGACTATCTAGGTTACCTAGCGGGCACTTGGACTATGTACGTTCCCTAGCGGGCACTTGGACTATCTACGTTACCAAGCTGGCACTTGAACTATGTACGTTACCTAGCGGGCACTTGGACTATGTAGTTTCCCTAGCGAGCATTTGGAATATTTAGGTTACCAAGCGGGCACTTGGACTATGTAGGTTACCTAGCGAGCACTTGGACTATGTAGGTTCCCTAGCGGGCACTTGGATTATGTAGGTTCCCTTTAGGGCACTTGGATTATGTAGGTTAACTAGCGGGCTCTTGGACTATCTAGGTTAACTAGCGGGCCCTTGGACTATGTAGATTAAATAGCAGGTACTTGGACTATGTGGGTTACCTAGCGGGCCCTTGGACTTTGTAGGTTTACTAGCGGGCACTTCGACGATCTAGGTTAACTAGAGGACACTTGGACCATGTAGGTTAACTAGCGGGCACTTGGATGATCATTATTAACTAGCGGGCACTTGGACTATCTAGGTTAGCTAACAGGCACATGGACTAAGTACGTCCCTTAGTGGGCACTTGGACTATCTAGGTTAACTAATGTGCACTAGGACTATCTAGGTTAACTAGCGGGCACTTGGATTATGAAGGTTCCCTAGCGGGCACGTGGACTATGTAGGTCAACTAGCGGGCCCTTGGACTATCTAGGTTTGCTAACTGGCACGTGACTATGTAGGTTAACTAGCGGACACTTGCACGATCTAGGTTAACTAGCGGGCTCTTGCACTATGTAGGTTAACTAGCGGGCCCATTGACTATGTAGGTTAACTAGCGGGCACTTGGAGGATCTAGGTTAACTAGCGGGCACTTGGACGATATAGGTTAACTAGCGGGCACTTGGATTATCTAGGTTAGCTAGCGGGCTCTTGCACTATGTAGGTTAACTAGCGGGCCCATTGACTATTTAGGTTAACTAGCGGGCACTTGGACGATCTAGGTTACCTAGGGGGAACTTTGACTATGTAGGTTAACTAGTGGGCACTTGGACTATCAAGGTTACCTAGCAGGCACTTGGACTATGTAGGTTAACTAGAGGGCACTTGGACTATCTAGGTTACGTAGCAGGCACTTGGACTATCTACATTACCTAGCAGGCACTTGGACTATGTACGTTACCTAGCGGGCACTTGGACTATGTAGGTTCCCTAGCAGGCACTTCGACTATGTGGGTTCCCTAGCGGGCATTTGGACTATCTAGGTTACCTAACGGACACTTGGACTATGTAGGTTCCCTAGCGGGCACTTCGACTATGTGGGTTCCCTAGCGGGCATTTGGACTATCTAGGTTACCTAACGGACACTTGGACTATGTAGGTTCCCTAGCGGGCACATGGATTATGTAGGTTCCCTATCGGGCATTTGGACTATGTAGGTTAACTAGCGGGCACTTGGACTATGTAGTTTCCCTAGCGAGCATTTGGAATATTTAGGTTACCAAGCGGGCACTTGGACTATATAGGTTACCTAGCGAGCACTTGGACTATGTAGGTTCTCTAGCGGGCACTTGGATTATGTAGGTTCCCTTTAGGGCACTTGGATTATGTAGGTTAACTAGCGGCCACTTGGACTATCTAGGTTAACTAGCGGGCACTTGGACTATGTAGGTAACCTAGTGGTCACTTGAACTGTCTAGGTTACCTAGCGGGCACTTGGACTAACTAGGTTAACTAGCGGACCCTTGGACTATGTAGGTTAACTAGCGGGCCCTTGGACGATCTAGGTTAACTAGCGGGTATTTGGACTATGTAGGTTAACTAACGGGCCCTTGGACTATGTAGATTAACTAGCGGCACTTGGACTATGTATGTTCCTGAGCGGGCACTTGGACAATGTAGGTTCCCTAGCAGGCACTTGGACTATGTAGGTTCCCTAGCTGGCACTTGGACTATGTAGGTTAACTAGCGGACACTTGGACGATCTAGGTTAACTAGCGGGTACTTGGACTATGTAGATTAACTAGCAGCACTTGGACTATCTACATTAACCAGCGGGCCCTTGGACTATGTAGATTCCCTAGCGGGCACCTGGACTACGTAGGTTCCCTAGAGGGCACTTGGACTATGTAGGTTTCATAGCGGGCACTTGGATTATGAATGTTTCCTACGGACACTTGAACTATGTAAGTTAACTACCGGGCACTTGGACTATGTATGTTAACTAGCGGGCCCTTGGACTACTTAGGTTATCTAGCAGACACTTGCACTATGTAGGTTACCTATGGGCACTTGGACTATCCAGGTTACCTAACGGGCACTTGGACTATGTAGGTTCCCTAGCGGGCACTTGGATTATATAGGTTCTCTATCGGGCACTTGGACTATGTAGGTTAACTAGCGGGCATTTGGACTATGTAGGTTACCTAGCGGGCACTTGGACTATGTAGGTTGCCTATCGGGCCCTTGGAGAATGTAGGTTAACTAGGGGGCACTAGGACTATCTAGGTTACCTAGCAGGCACTTGGACTATGTAGGTTAACTAGCGGGCGCTTGGACTATCTATGTTAGCTAACTGGCACGTGGACTATGTAGGTTAACTAGCGGACACTTGCACGATCTAGGTTAACTAGCGGGCTCTTGCACTATGTAGATTAACTAGCGGGCCCATTGACTATCTAGGTTAACTAGCGGGCCCTTGGACGATGTAGGTTAAGTAGCGGGTATTTGGACTATGTAGGTTAACTAACGGGCCCTTGGACTATGTAGATTAACTAGCGGCACTTGGACTATCTACGTTAACTAGCGGGCCCTTGTACTATGTAGATTCCCTAGCGGGCACTTGGACTATATAAATTAACTTGCAGCACGTGGACTTTCTACATTAACCAGCGGGCCCTTGGACTATGTAGATTCCCTAGCGGGCACGTGGACTACGTAGGTTCCCTAGCGGGCACTTGGAGTATGTAGGTTCCCTAGCGGGCACTTGGATTATATAGGTTCCCTATCGGGCACTTGGACTATGTAGGTTAACTAGCGGGCATTTGGACTATGTAGGTTACCTAGCGGGCACTTGGACTATGTAGGTTGCCTATCGGGCACTTGGAGAATGTAGGTTAACTAGGGGGCACTAGGACAATGTAGGTTACCTAGCTGACCCTTGGATTATCTAGGTTACTGGCACTTGGACTATCTAGGTTACCTAGCAGGCACTTGGACTATGTAGGTTAACTAGCGGGTACTTGGACCATCTAGGTTACCTAGCGGCCTTTGGACTATGTACGTTCCCTAGTGGGCACTTGGACTATCTACGTTATCTAGCGGGCATTTGGACTATGTACGTTACCTAGCGGGCACTAGGACTATGTACGTTTCCTTGCGGGTACTTGGACTAGACAGGTTCCCTAGCGGGCACTTGGTCTATCTAGGTTAACTAGCGGGCACTTGGACTATCTAGGTTAACTAGCGAGCACTTGGACTATCTAGGTTAATTAGCGGGCATTTGGACTATTAGGGCCTCTAACGGGGATTTGGACTATATTGGTTTCCTAGTGGGCACTTGGACTATGTAGGTTAAGGAACGGGCACTTGGAATATGCAGGTAACCTAGCGGGCACTTGGACTGTCTAGGTTCCCTATCGGGCACTTGGACTATGTAGGTTAACTAGCGGGCATTTGGACTATGTAGGTTTACTACCGGGCACTAGGACAATCTAGGTTAACTAGAGGGCACTTGGACTATCTCGGTTAACTAGCGGGCACTTGGATGATCATTGTTAACTAGCGGGCACTTGGACTATCTAGGTTAGCTAAAGGGCACATGGACTAATTACGTCCCCTAGTGGGTACTTGGACTATCTAGGTTAACTAACGGGCACTAGGACTATCTAGGTTAACTAGCGGGCACGTGGACTATCTAGGTTACCTAGCTGGCACTTGGACTATGAAGGTTCCCAAGCGGGCACTTGGACTATGTAGGTCAACTAGTGGGCCCTTGGACTATCTAGGTTAGCTAACTGGCATGTGGACTATGTAGGTTAACTAGCGGACACTTGCACTATGTAGGTTAACTAGCGGGCCCATTGACTATGTAGGTTAACTAGCGGGCACTTGGACGATCTAGGTTAACTGGCGGGCACTTGGATTATTTAGGTTAGCTAGCGGGCTCTTGCACTATGTAGGTTAACTAGCAGGCCCATTGACTATTTAGGTTAACTAGCGGGCACTTGGACGATCTAGGTTACCTAGGGGGAACTTTGACTATGTAGGTTAACTAGTCGGCACTTGGATTATCTAGGTTACCTAGCAGGCACTTGGACTATGTAGGTTAACTAGCGGGCACTTGGACTATCTAGGTTACGTAGCGGGCACTTGGACTTTGTACGTTCCCTAGTGGGCACTGGGACTATCTACCTTACCTAGCGGGCACTTGGACTATGTACGTTAAGTAGCGGGCACTTGGACTATGTACGTTAAGTAGCGGGCACTTGGACTATGTATGTTTCCTAGCGGGTACTTGGACTATCTATGTTAACTAGCGGGCAATTGGACTATGTAGGTTCCCTATGGGGCACTTGGACTAGGTAGGTTCCCTCGCGGGCACTTGGTCTATCTAGGTTAACTAGCGGGCACTTGGACTATCTAGGTTAACTAGTGAGCACTTGGACTATCTAGGATAACTAGCGGGCACTTGGACTATGTAGGTAGCCTAGAGGTCACTTGAACTGTCTAGGTTACCTAGCGGGCACTTGGACTATCTAGGTTAACTAGCGGGCCCTTGGACGATCTAGGTTAACTAGCGGGTATTTGGACTATGTAGGTTAACTAACGGGCCCTTGGACTATGTAGATTAACTAGCGGCACTTGGACTATCTACGTTAACTAGCGTCCCTTGGACTATGTAGATTCCCTAGCGGGCACTTGGACTATGTATGTTCCAGAGCGGGCACTTGGACAATGTAGGTTTCCTAGAAGGCACTTGGACTATGTAGGTTCCCTAGCGGTCACTTGGACTATGTAGGTTAACTAGCGGACACTTGGACGATCTAGGTTAACTAGCGGGTACTTGGACTATGTAGGTTAACTAGCAGGCCCTTGGACTATGTAGATTAACTAGCAGCACTTGGACTATCTACATTAACCAGCGGGCCCTTGGACTATGTAGATTCCCTAGCGGGCACCTGGACTACGTAGGTTCCCTAGAGTGCACTTGGACTATGTAGGTTCCCTAGCGGGCACTTGGACTATGAATGTTCCCTACGGACACTTGAACTATGTAAGTTAACTACCGGGCACTAGGACTATGTATGTTAACTAGCGGGCCCTTGGACTACTTAGGTTATGTAGCAGACACTGGCACTATTTAGGTTACCTAGCGGGCACTTGGACTATCTAGGTTACCTAACGGGCACTTGGACTATGTAGGTTCCCTAGCGGGCACTTGGATTGTGTAGGTTCCCTATCGGGCACTTGGACTATGTAGGTTAACTAGCGGGCATTTGGACTATGTTGGTTACGTAGCGGGCACTTGGACTATGTAGGTTACCTAGCGGGCACTTGGACTATATAGGTTCCCTATCGGGCATTTGGACTATGTAGGTTACCTAGCGGGCCCTTGGACTATCTAGGTTACCCAGGGGGTACCTGGACTATGTATGTTAACTAGTGGGCACTTGGACTATCCAGGTTACCTAGCAGGCACTTGGACTATGTAGGTTAACTAGCGGGCACTTGTACTATGTACGTTTCCTAGCGGGCACTTTGACTATCTACGTTACCTAGCGGGCAGTTGGACTATGTACGTTACCTAGCGGGCACTTGGAGTATGTACGTTTCCTAGCGGGTACTTGGACTAGATAGGTTTCCTAGCGGACACTTGGTCTATCTAGGTTAACTAGCGGGCTCTTGCACTATGTAGGTTAACTAGCAGGCCCATTGACTATTTAGGTTAACTAGCGGGCACTTGGACGATCTAGGTTACCTAGGGGGAACTTTGACTATGTAGGTTAATTAGTCGGCACTTGGACTGTCTAGGTTACCTAGCAGGCACTTGGAATATGTAGGTTAACTAGCGGGCACTTGGACTATCTAGGTTACGTAGCGGGCACTTGGACTATGTACGTTCCCTAGTGGGCACTTGGACTATCTACCTTACCTAGCGGGCACTTGGACTATGTACGTTAACTAGCGGGTACTTGGACTATCTATGTTAACTAGCGGGCACTTGGACTATGTAGGTTCCCTATGGGGCACTTGGACTTGGTAGGTTACCTAGCGGGCACTTGGTCTATCTAGGTTAACTAGCGGGCACTTGGACTATCTAGGTTAACTAGTGAGCACTTGGACTATCTAGGATAACTAGCGGGCACTTGGACTATGTAGGTAACCTAGTGGTCACTTGAACTGTCTAGGTTACCTAGCGGGCACTTAGACTATCTAGGTTAACTAGCGGGCCCTTGGACGATGTAGGTTAACTAGCGGGCCCTTGGACGATCTAGGGTAACTAGCGGGTACTTGGACTATGTAGGTTAACTAGCAGGCCTTTGGACTATGTAGATTAACTAGCAGCACTTGGACTATCTACATTAACCAGCGGGCCCTTGGACTATGTAGATTCCCTAGCGGGCACCTGGACTACGTAGGTTCCCTAGAGGGCACGTGGACTATATATGTTCCCTAGCGGGCACTTGGACTACGAATGTTCCCTACGGGCACTTGAACTATGTAAGTTAACTACCGGGCACTTGGACTATGTATGTTAACTAGCGGGCTCTTGGACTACTTAGGTTATCTAGCAGACACTTGCACTATGTAGGTTACCTAGCGGGCACTTGGACTATCCAGGTTACCTAACGGGCACTTGGTCTATGTAGGTTCCCTAGCGGGCACTTGGATTATGTAGGTTCCCTATCGCGCACTTGGACTATGTAGGTTAACTAGCGGGCATTTGGACTATGTAGGTTACATAGCAGGCACTTGGACTATGTAGGTTAACTAGCGGGCACTTGGACTATCTAGGTTATCTAGCGGGCACTTGGACTATGTACGTTCCCTATCTGGCACTTGGACTATGTAGGTTCCCTAGCGAGAACTTGGACTATGTGGGTTCCCTAGCGGGCATATGGAAAATCTAGGTTACCTAACGGGCACTTGGAATATGTAGGTTCCCTAGCGGGCACTTGGATTATGTAGGTTCCCTATCGCGCACTTGGACTATGTAGGTTAACTAGCGGGCATTTGGACTATGTGGGTTACCTAGCGGGCACTTGGACTATGTAGGTTACCTAGCGGGCACTTGGACTATGTAGGTTCCCTAGCGGGAACTTGGACTATGTGGGTTCCCTAGCGGGCACTTGGACTATCTACGTTAATTAGCGGGCCCTTGGACTATGTAGGTTCCCTAGCGGGCACTTGGACTATGAATGTTCCCTACGGACACTTGAACTATGTAAGTTAACTACCGGGCACTTGGACTATGTATGTTAACTAGCGGGCCCTTGGACTACTTAGGTTATCTAGCAGACACTTGCACTATGTAGGTTACCTAGCGGGCACTTGGACTATCCAGGTTACCTAAAGGGCACTTGGACTATCTAGGTTACCTAGCAGGCTCTTGGACTATGTAGGTTAACTAGCGGGCACTTGGACTATCTAGGTTACCTAGCGGGCACTTGGACTATGTACGTTCCCTAGCGGGCACTTGGACTATCTACGTTACCAAGCTGGCACTTGAACTATGTACGTTACCTAGCGGGCACTTGGACTATGTAGGTTCCCTAGCGGGAACTTGGATTATGTAGGTTCCCTATTGGGCACTTGGACTATGTAGGTTAACTAGCGGGCATTTGGACTATGTAGGTTCCCTAGCGGGAACTTGGACTATGTGGGTTCCCTAGCGGGCACTTGGATTATGTAGGTTAACTAGCGGGCCCTTGGACGATGTAGGTTAACTAGCGGGCCCTTGGACGATCTAGGTTAACTAGCGGGTATTTGGACTATGTAGGTTAACTAACGGGCCCTTGGACCATGTAGATTAACTAGCGGCCCTTGGACTATGTAGATTCCCTAGCGGGCACTTGGACTATGTATGTTCCAGAGCGGGCACTTGGACTATGCAGGTTAACTAGCGGACACTTGGACCATCCAAGTTAACTAGCGGGTACTTGGACTATGTAGGTTAACTAGCAGGCCCTTGGACTATGTAGATTAACTAGCAGCACTTGGACTATCTACATTAACCAGCGGGCCCTTGGACTATGTAGATTCCCTAGCGGGCACCTGGACTACGTAGGTTCCCTAGAGGGCTCTTGGACTATGTAGGTTACCTAGAGGGCACTTGGACTATGAATGTTCCTTATGGACACTTGAACTATGTAAGTTAACTACCGGGCACTTGGACTATGTATGTTAACTAGCGGGCCCTTGGACTATCTAGGTTAACTAGCGGGCACTTGGACTATGTACGTTCCCTAGCGGGCACTTGGGCTATCTACGTTACCTAGCGGGCACTTAGACTATGTAGGTTAACGAACGGGCAATTGGACTAGGTAGGTAACCTAATGGTCACTTGGACTGTCTAGGTTACCTAGCGTGAACATGGACTATGTAGGTTAACTAGCGGGCATTTGTACTATCAAGGTTAATGAGCAGGCCCTTGCTCTATGTAAGTTAACTAGTAGGCCTTTGGACTATGTAAGTTAACTAGAGGGCACTTTGATGATCCTGGTTAACTAGCGGGCACTTGGACTATCTAGGTTAACTAGCGGGCATTTGGACTATCTAGGTTAACTAGAGGGCACTTGGACTATGTAGGTTCCCTAGCGGGCACTTAGACTATGTAGGTTCCCTAGCGGGCACTTGGACTATATAGGTTAACTAACGGGCACTGGGACTATGTAGGTTAACTAGCGGGCATTTGGATTATGTAGGTTACCTAGCGGGCACTTGTACTATATAGGTTGCCTATCGGGCACTTGAAGAATGTAGGTTAACTAGGGGGCACTAGGACAATGTAGGTTACCTAGCGGACCCTGGGACTATCTAGGTTACTTAGGGGGAACCTGGACTATGTAGGTTAACTAGTGGGCACTTGGACTATCTAGGTTAACTAGCAGGCACTTGGACTATGTAGGTTAACTAGCGGGCACTTGGTCTATCTAGGTCAAGTAGCGGGCACTTGGACTATGTAAATTCCCTAGCGGGCACTTGGACTATCTACCTTACCTAGCGGACACTTGGACTATGTACGTTAACTAGCGGGCACTTGGACTATGTACGTTTCCTAGTGGGTACTTGGACTATCTATGTTAACTAGCGGGCACTTGGGCTATGTAGGTTCCCTATGGGGCACTTGGACTAGGTAGGTTCCCTAGCGGGCACTTGGTCTATCTAGGTTAACTATCGGGCACTTGGACTATCTAGGTTAACTAGTGAGCACATGGACTATCTAGGATAACTCGCGGGCACTTGGACTATGTAGGTAACCTAGTGGTCACTTGAACTGTCTAGGTTACCTAGCGGGCACTTGGATTATGTAGGTTAACTAGCGGGCCCTTGGACGATGTAGGTTAACTAGCGGGTATTTGGACTATGTAGGTTAACTAACGGGCCCTTTGACTATGTAGATTAACTAGCGGCACTTGGACTATCTACGTTAACTAGCGGGCCCTTGTACTATGTAGATTCCCTAGCGGGCACTTGGACTATGTTGATTAACTTGCAGCACTTGGACTTTCTACATTAACCAGCGGGCCCTTGGACTATGTAGATTCCCTAGCGGGCACTTGGACTACGTAGGTTCCCTAGCGGGCACTTGGACTATGAATGTTCCCTACGGACACGTGAACTATGTAAGTTAACTACCGGGTACTTGGTCTATGTATGTTAACTAGCGCACCCTTGGACTACTTATGTTATCTAGCAGACACTTGCACTAGGTAGGTTACCTAGCGGGCACTTGGACTATCCAGGTTACCTAATGGGCACTTGGACTATGTAGGTTCCCTAGCGGGCACTTGGATTATATAGGTTCCATATCGGGCACTTGGACTATGTAGGTTAACTAGCGGGCATTTGGACTATGTAGGTTACCTAGCGGGCACTTGGACTATGTAGGTTGCCTATCGGGCACTTGGAGAATGTAGGTTAACTAGGGGGCACTAGGACAATGTAGGTTACCTAGCTGACCCTTGGATTATCTAGGTTACTGGCACTTGGACTATCTAGGTTACCTAGCAGGCACTTGGACTATGTAGGTTAACTAGCGGGCACTTGGACCATCTAGGTTACCTAGCGGCCTTTGGACTATGTACGTTCCCTAGCGGGCACTCAGACTATCTACGTTATCTAGCGGGCATTTGGAATATGTACGTTACCTAGCGGGCACTTGGACTATGTACGTTTCCTTGCGGGTACTTGGACTAGACAGGTTCCCTAGCGGGCACTTGGTCTATCTAGGTTAACTAGCGGGCACTTGGACTATCTAGGTTAATTAGCGGGCATTTGGACTATTAGGGCCCCTAGCGGGGATTTGGACTATATTGGTTTCCTAGCGGGCACTTGGACTATGTAGGTTAAGGAACGGGCACTTGGAATATGCAGGTAACCTAGCGGGCACTTGGACTGTCTAGGTTCCCTATCGGGCACTTGGACTATGTAGGTTAACTAGCGGGCATTTGGACTATGTAGGTTTACTACCGGGCACTAGGACAATCAAGGTTAACTAGAGGGCACTTGGACTATCTCGGTTAACTAGCGGGCACTTGGATGATGATTGTTAACTAGCGGGCATTTGGACTATCTAGGTTAGCTAACGGGCACATGGACTAATTACGTCCCCTAGTGGGCACTTGGACTATCTAGGTTAACTAACGGGCACTAGGTCTATCTAGGTTAACTAGCGGGCACTTGGACTATCTAGGTTACCTAGCTGGCACTTGGACTATGAAGGTTCCCAAGCGGGCACTTGGACTATGTAGGTCAACTAGCGGGCCCTTGGACTATCTAGGTTAGCTAACTGGCATGTGGACTATGTAGGTTAACTAGCGGACACTTGCACTATGTAGGTTAACTAGCGGGCCCATTGACTATGTAGGTTAACTAGCGGGCACTTGGACGATCTAGGTTAACTAGCGGGCACTTGTACGATCTAGGTTAACTTGCGGGCACTTGGACGATATAGGTTAACTAGCGGGCACTTGGATTATCTAGGTTAGCTAGCGGGCTCTTGCACTATGTAGGTTAACTAGCAGGCCCATTGACTATTTAGGTTAACTAGCGGGCACTTGTACGATCTAGGTTACCTAGGGGGAACTTTGACTATGTAGGTTAACTAGTCGGCACTTGGATTATCTAGGTTACCTAGCAGGCACTTGGACTATGTAGGTTAACTAGCGGGCACTTGGACTATCTAGGTTACGTAGCGGGCACTTGGACTATGTACGTTTCCTAGCGGGTACTTGGACTATCTATGTTAACTAGCGGGCAATTGGACTATGTAAGTTCCCTATGGGGCACTTGGACTAGGTAGGTAGCCTAGTGGTCACTTGAACTGTCTAGGTTACCTAGCGGGCACTTGGACTATCTAGGTTAACTAGCGGGACCTTGGACGATGTAGGTTAACTAGTGGGCCCTTGGACGATCTAGGTTATCTAGCGGGTATTTGGACTATGTAGGTTAACTAACGGGCCCTTGGACTATGTAGATTAACTAGCGGCACTTGGACTATCTACGTTAACTAGCGGCCCTTGGACTATGTAGATTCCCTAGCGGGCACTTGGACTATGTATGTTCCAGAGCGGGCACTTGGACAATGTAGGTTTCCTAGCAGGCACTTGGACTATGTAAGTTCCCTAGCGGTCACTTGGACTATGTAGGTTAACTAGCGGACACTTGGACGATCTAGGTTAACTAGCTGGTACTTGGACTATGTAGGTTAACTAGCAGGCCCTTGGACTATGTAGATTCCCTAGCGGGCACCTGGACTACGTAGATTTCCTAGAGTGCATTTGGACTATGTAGGTTCCCTAGCGGGCACTTGGACTATGAATGTTCCCTACGGACACTTGAACTATGTAAGTTAACTACCGGGCACTAGGACTATGTATGTTAACTAGCGGGCCCTTCGACTACTTAGGTTATGTAGCAGACACTTGCAATATATAGGTTACCTAGCGGGCACTTGGACTATCTAGGTTACCTAACAGGCACTTGGACTATGTAGGTTCCCTAGCGGGCACTTGGATTATGTAGGTTCCCTATCGGGCACTTGGACTATGTAGGTTAACTAGCGGGCATTTGGACTATGTAGGTTACGTAGCGGGCACTTGGACTATGTAGGTTACCTAGCGGGCACTTGGACTATATTGGTTCCCTATCGGGCATTTGGACTATGTAGGTTACCTAGCGGGCCCTTAGACTATCTAGGTTACCCAGGGGGAACCTGGACTATGTACGTTAACTAGTGGGCACTTGGACTATCCAGGTTACCTAGCAGGCACTTGGACTATGTAGGTTAACTAGCAGGCACTTGGACTATGTACGTTTCCTAGCGGGCACTTGGACTATCTACGTTACCTAGCGGGCAGTTGGACTATGTACGTTACCTAGCGGGCACTTGGAGTATGTACGTTTCCTAGCGGGTACTTGGACTAGATAGGTTCCCTAGCGGGCACTTGGTCTATCTAGGTTAACTAGCGGGCTTTGCACTATGTAGGTTAACTAGCAGGCCCATTGACTATTTAGGTTAACTAGCGGGCACTTGGACGATCTAGGTTACCTAGGGGGAACTTTGACTATGTAGGTTAACTAGTCGGCACTTGGACTGTCTAGGTTACATAGCAGGCACGTGGACTATGTAGGTTAACTAGCGGGCACTTGGACTATCTAGGTTACGTAGCGGGCACTTGGACTATGTACGTTCCCTAGTGGGCACTTGGACTATCTACCTTACCTAGCGGGCACTTGGACTATGTACGTTAACTAGCGGGAACTTGGACTATCTATGTTAACTAGCGGGCACTTGGACTATGTGGGTTCCCTATGGGGCACTTGGACTTGGTAGGTTCCCTAGCGGGCACTTGGTCTATCTAGGTTAACTAGCGGGCACTTGGACTATCTAGGTTAACTAGTGAGCACTTGGACTATCTAGGATAAATAGCGGGCACTTGGACTATGTAGGTAACCTAGTGGTCACTTGAACTGTCTAGGTTACCTAGCGGGCACTTGGACTATCTAGGTTAACTAGCGGGCCCTTGGTCGATGTAGGTTAACTAGCGGGCCCTTGGACGATCTAGGTTAACTAGCGGGTACTTGGACTATGTAGGTTAACTAGCAGGCCCTTGGACTATGTAGATTAACTAGCAGCACTTGGACTATCTACATTAACCAGCGGGCCCTTGGACTATGTAGATTCCCTAGCGGGCACCTGGACTACATAGGTTCCCTAGAGGGCACTTGGACTATATAGGTTCCCTAGCGGGCACTTGGACTACGAATGTTCCCTACGGACACTTGAATTATGTAAGTTAACTACCAGGCACTTGGACTATGTATGTTAACTAGCGGGCCCTTGGACTACTTAGGTTATCTAGCAGACACTTGCACTATGTAGGTTACCTAGCGGGCACTTGGACTATCCAGGTTACCTAACGGGCACTTGGACTATGTAGGTTCCCTAGCGGGCACTTGGATTATATAGGTTCCCTATCGGGCACTTGGACTATGTAGGTTAACTAGCGGGCATTTGGACTATGTAGGTTACCTAGGGGGCACTTGGACTATGTAGGTTGCCTATCGGGCACTTGGAGAATGTAGGTTAACTAGGGGGCACTAGGACAGTGTAGGTTACCTAGCGGACCCTTGGACTATCTAGGTTACTTAGGGGGAACCTGGACTATGTAGGTTAACTAGTGGGCACTTGGACTATCTAGCTTACCTAGCAGGCACTTGGACTATGTAGGTTAACTAGAAGGCACTTGGACTATCTAGGTTACCTAGCGGGCACTTGGACTATGTACGTTACCTAGCGGGCACTTGGACTATGTAGGTTCCCTAGCCGGAACTTGGACTATGTGGGTTCCATAGCGGGCATTTGGACTATCTAGGTTACCTAACGGGCACTTGGACTATGTAGGTTCCCTAGCGGGCACTTGGATTATGTAGGTTCCCTATCGCGCACTTGGACTATGTAGGTTAACTAGCGGGCATTTGGACTATGTAGGTTACCTAGCTGGCACTTGGACTGTGTAGGTTACCTAGCGGGCACTTGGACTATCTAGGTTAATTAGCGGGCCCTTGGACTATGTAGGTTCCCTAGCGGGCACTTGGACTATGAATGTTCCCTACGGACACTTGAACTATGTAAGTTAACTACCGGGCACTTGGACTAGTATGTTAACTAGCGGGCCCTTGGACTACTTAGGTTATCTAGCAGACACTTGCACTATGTAGGTTACCTAGCGGGCACTTGGACTATCCAGGTTACCTAACGGGCACTTGGACTATCTAGGTTACCTAGCTGGCACTTGGACTGTGTAGGTTACCTAGCGGGCATTTGGACTATGTAGGTTACCTAGCTGGCACTTGGACTATGTAGGTTCCCTAGCGGGCACTTGGACTATGAATGTTCCCTACGGACACTTGAACTATGTAAGTTAACTACCGGGCACTTGGACTATGTATGTTAACTAGCGGGCCCTTGGACTACTTAGGTTATCTAGCAGACACTTGCACTATGTAGGTTACCTAGCGGGCACTTGGACTATCCAGGTTACCTAACGGGCACTTGGACTATCTAGGTTACCTAGCTGGCACTTGGACTGTGTAGGTTACCTAGCGGGCACTTGGACTATGTAGGTTCCCTAGCGGGAACTTGGACTATGTGGGTTCCCTAGCGGGCACTTGGTCTATCTAGGTTAACTCGCGGGCCCTTCGACGATGTAGGTTAACTAGCGGGCCCTTGGACGATCTAGGTTAACTAGCGGGTATTGGGACTATGTAGGTTAACTAACGGGCCCTTGGACTATGTAGATTAACTAGCGGCCCTTGGACTATGTAGATTCCCTAGCGGGCACTTGGACTATATATGTTCCAGAGCGGGCACTTGGACTATGCAGGTTAACTAGCAGACACTTGGAACATCTAGGTTAATTAGCGGGTACTTGGACTATGTAGGTTAACTAGCAGGCCCTTGAACTATGTAGATTAACTAGCAGCACTTGGACTATCTACATTAACCAACGGGCCCTTGGACTATGTAGATTCCCTAGCGGGCACCTGGACTACGTAGGTTCCCTAGAGGGCACTTGGACTATGTAGGTTCCCTATCGGGCACTTGGACTATGAATGTTCCCTACGGACACTTGAACTATGTAAGTTAACTACCGGGCACTTGGACTATGTATGTTAACTAGCGGGCCCTTGGACTACTTAGGTTATCTAGCAGACACTTGCACTATGTAGGTTACCTAGCGGGCACTTGGACTATCCAGGTTACCTAACGGGCACTTGGACTATCTAGGTTAGGTAACGGGCACTTGGACTATCTAAGTTACCTGACGGGCACTTTGACTATCTAGGTTACATAGCGTGCTCTTGGACTATGTAGGTTAACTAGCGAGCACTTGGACTCTAGGTTACCTAGCGGGCACTTGAACTATCTAGGTTACCTAGCGGGCCCTTGGACTATGTAGGCTTCCTAGCAGGCACTTGGACTATCTAGGTTAACGAACGGGCACTTGGACTATGTAGGTAACCTAGCGGGCACTTGGACAGTCTAGGTTACCTAGCGGGCACTTGTACTATCTAGGTTAACTAACAGGCACTTGGACGATGTAGGTTACCTATCGGGCACTTGGACTATGTAGGATCCCTATCGGACATTTGGACTACTTAGGTTACCTAGCGGGCACTTGGACTATCTAGGTTAACTAGCGGGTACTTGGACTATCTAGGTCAACTAGTGGGACCTTGTACCATGTAGGTTAACTAGCGAGCACTTGGACTATCTAGGTTAACTAGCGGACCTTGGACTATGTAGGTTAACTAGCGGGCCCTTGGACTAAGTAGGTTTACTAGCGGGCACTTGGACGATCTAGGTTAACTGGAGGGCACTTGGACTATCTAGGTTAACTAGCGGGCACTTGGATGATCATTGTTAACTAGCGGGCACTTGGACTATCTAGGTTAACTAGCGGGCCCTTGGACGATGTAGGTTAACTAGCGGGCCCTTGGACGATCTAGGGTAACTAGCGGGTACTTGGACTATGTAGGTTAACTAGCAGGCCTTTGGACTATGTAGATTAACTAGCAGCACTTGGACTATCTACATTAACCAGCGGGCCCTTGGACTATGTAGATTCCCTAGCGGGCACCTGGACTACGTAGGTTCCCTAGAGGGCACGTGGACTATATAGGTTCCCTAGCGGGCACTTGGACTACGAATGTTCCCTACGGGCACTTGAACTATGTAAGTTAACTACCGGGCACTTGGACTATGTATGTTAACTAGCGGGCTCTTGGACTACTTAGGTTATCTAGCAGACACTTGCACTATGTAGGTTACCTAGCGGGCACTTGGACTATCCAGGTTACCTAACGGGCACTTGGTCTATGTAGGTTCCCTAGCGGGCACTTGGATTATGTAGGTTCCCTATCGCGCACTTGGACTATGTAGGTTAACTAGCGGGCATTTGGACTATGTAGGTTACATAGCAGGCACTTGGACTATGTAGGTTAACTAGCGGGCACTTGGACTATCTAGGTTATCTAGCGGGCACTTGGACTATGTACGTTCCCTATCTGGCACTTGGACTATGTAGGTTCCCTAGCGAGAACTTGGACTATGTGGGTTCCCTAGCGGGCATATGGAAAATCTAGGTTACCTAACGGGCACTTGGAATATGTAGGTTCCCTAGCGGGCACTTGGATTATGTAGGTTCCCTATCGCGCACTTGGACTATGTAGGTTAACTAGCGGGCATTTGGACTATGTGGGTTACCTAGCGGGCACTTGGACTATGTAGGTTACCTAGCGGGCACTTGGACTATGTAGGTTCCCTAGCGGGAACTTGGACTATGTGGGTTCCCTAGCGGGCACTTGGACTATCTACGTTAATTAGCGGGCCCTTGGACTATGTAGGTTCCCTAGCGGGCACTTGGACTATGAATGTTCCCTACGGACACTTGAACTATGTAAGTTAACTACCGGGCACTTGGACTATGTATGTTAACTAGCGGGCCCTTGGACTACTTAGGTTATCTAGCAGACACTTGCACTATGTAGGTTACCTAGCGGGCACTTGGACTATCCAGGTTACCTAAAGGGCACTTGGACTATCTAGGTTACCTAGCAGGCTCTTGGACTATGTAGGTTAACTAGCGGGCACTTGGACTATCTAGGTTACCTAGCGGGCACTTGGACTATGTACGTTCCCTAGCGGGCACTTGGACTATCTACGTTACCAAGCTGGCACTTGAACTATGTACGTTACCTAGCGGGCACTTGGACTATGTAGGTTCCCTAGCGGGAACTTGGATTATGTAGGTTCCCTATTGGGCACTTGGACTATGTAGGTTAACTAGCGGGCATTTGGACTATGTAGGTTCCCTAGCGGGAACTTGGACTATGTGGGTTCCCTAGCGGGCACTTGGATTATGTAGGTTAACTAGCGGGCCCTTGGACGATGTAGGTTAACTAGCGGGCCCTTGGACGATCTAGGTTAACTAGCGGGTATTTGGACTATGTAGGTTAACTAACGGGCCCTTGGACCATGTAGATTAACTAGCGGCCCTTGGACTATGTAGATTCCCTAGCGGGCACTTGGACTATGTATGTTCCAGAGCGGGCACTTGGACTATGCAGGTTAACTAGCGGACACTTGGACCATCCAAGTTAACTAGCGGGTACTTGGACTATGTAGGTTAACTAGCAGGCCCTTGGACTATGTAGATTAACTAGCAGCACTTGGACTATCTACATTAACCAGCGGGCCCTTGGACTATGTAGATTCCCTAGCGGGCACCTGGACTACGTAGGTTCCCTAGAGGGCTCTTGGACTATGTAGGTTACCTAGAGGGCACTTGGACTATGAATGTTCCTTATGGACACTTGAACTATGTAAGTTAACTACCGGGCACTTGGACTATGTATGTTAACTAGCGGGCCCTTGGACTATCTAGGTTAACTAGCGGGCACTTGGACTATGTACGTTCCCTAGCGGGCACTTGGGCTATCTACGTTACCTAGCGGGCACTTAGACTATGTAGGTTAACGAACGGGCAATTGGACTATGTAGGTAACCTAATGGTCACTTGGACTGTCTAGGTTACCTAGCGTGAACATGGACTATGTAGGTTAACTAGCGGGCATTTGTACTATCAAGGTTAATGAGCAGGCCCTTGCTCTATGTAAGTTAACTAGTAGGCCTTTGGACTATGTAAGTTAACTAGAGGGCACTTTGATGATCCTGGTTAACTAGCGGGCACTTGGACTATCTAGGTTAACTAGCGGGCATTTGGACTATCTAGGTTAACTAGAGGGCACTTGGACTATGTAGGTTCCCTAGCGGGCACTTAGACTATGTAGGTTCCCTAGCGGGCACTTGGACTATATAGGTTAACTAACGGGCACTGGGACTATGTAGGTTAACTAGCGGGCATTTGGATTATGTAGGTTACCTAGCGGGCACTTGTACTATATAGGTTGCCTATCGGGCACTTGAAGAATGTAGGTTAACTAGGGGGCACTAGGACAATGTAGGTTACCTAGCGGACCCTGGGACTATCTAGGTTACTTAGGGGGAACCTGGACTATGTAGGTTAACTAGTGGGCACTTGGACTATCTAGGTTAACTAGCAGGCACTTGGACTATGTAGGTTAACTAGCGGGCACTTGGTCTATCTAGGTCAAGTAGCGGGCACTTGGACTATGTAAATTCCCTAGCGGGCACTTGGACTATCTACCTTACCTAGCGGACACTTGGACTATGTACGTTAACTAGCGGGCACTTGGACTATGTACGTTTCCTAGTGGGTACTTGGACTATCTATGTTAACTAGCGGGCACTTGGGCTATGTAGGTTCCCTATGGGGCACTTGGACTAGGTAGGTTCCCTAGCGGGCACTTGGTCTATCTAGGTTAACTATCGGGCACTTGGACTATCTAGGTTAACTAGTGAGCACATGGACTATCTAGGATAACTCGCGGGCACTTGGACTATGTAGGTAACCTAGTGGTCACTTGAACTGTCTAGGTTACCTAGCGGGCACTTGGATTATGTAGGTTAACTAGCGGGCCCTTGGACGATGTAGGTTAACTAGCGGGTATTTGGACTATGTAGGTTAACTAACGGGCCCTTTGACTATGTAGATTAACTAGCGGCACTTGGACTATCTACGTTAACTAGCGGGCCCTTGTACTATGTAGATTCCCTAGCGGGCACTTGGACTATGTTGATTAACTTGCAGCACTTGGACTTTCTACATTAACCAGCGGGCCCTTGGACTATGTAGATTCCCTAGCGGGCACTTGGACTACGTAGGTTCCCTAGCGGGCACTTGGACTATGAATGTTCCCTACGGACACGTGAACTATGTAAGTTAACTACCGGGTACTTGGTCTATGTATGTTAACTAGCGCACCCTTGGACTACTTATGTTATCTAGCAGACACTTGCACTAGGTAGGTTACCTAGCGGGCACTTGGACTATCCAGGTTACCTAATGGGCACTTGGACTATGTAGGTTCCCTAGCGGGCACTTGGATTATATAGGTTCCATATCGGGCACTTGGACTATGTAGGTTAACTAGCGGGCATTTGGACTATGTAGGTTACCTAGCGGGCACTTGGACTATGTAGGTTGCCTATCGGGCACTTGGAGAATGTAGGTTAACTAGGGGGCACTAGGACAATGTAGGTTACCTAGCTGACCCTTGGATTATCTAGGTTACTGGCACTTGGACTATCTAGGTTACCTAGCAGGCACTTGGACTATGTAGGTTAACTAGCGGGCACTTGGACCATCTAGGTTACCTAGCGGCCTTTGGACTATGTACGTTCCCTAGCGGGCACTCAGACTATCTACGTTATCTAGCGGGCATTTGGAATATGTACGTTACCTAGCGGGCACTTGGACTATGTACGTTTCCTTGCGGGTACTTGGACTAGACAGGTTCCCTAGCGGGCACTTGGTCTATCTAGGTTAACTAGCGGGCACTTGGACTATCTAGGTTAATTAGCGGGCATTTGGACTATTAGGGCCCCTAGCGGGGATTTGGACTATATTGGTTTCCTAGCGGGCACTTGGACTATGTAGGTTAAGGAACGGGCACTTGGAATATGCAGGTAACCTAGCGGGCACTTGGACTGTCTAGGTTCCCTATCGGGCACTTGGACTATGTAGGTTAACTAGCGGGCATTTGGACTATGTAGGTTTACTACCGGGCACTAGGACAATCAAGGTTAACTAGAGGGCACTTGGACTATCTCGGTTAACTAGCGGGCACTTGGATGATGATTGTTAACTAGCGGGCATTTGGACTATCTAGGTTAGCTAACGGGCACATGGACTAATTACGTCCCCTAGTGGGCACTTGGACTATCTAGGTTAACTAACGGGCACTAGGTCTATCTAGGTTAACTAGCGGGCACTTGGACTATCTAGGTTACCTAGCTGGCACTTGGACTATGAAGGTTCCCAAGCGGGCACTTGGACTATGTAGGTCAACTAGCGGGCCCTTGGACTATCTAGGTTAGCTAACTGGCATGTGGACTATGTAGGTTAACTAGCGGACACTTGCACTATGTAGGTTAACTAGCGGGCCCATTGACTATGTAGGTTAACTAGCGGGCACTTGGACGATCTAGGTTAACTAGCGGGCACTTGTACGATCTAGGTTAACTTGCGGGCACTTGGACGATATAGGTTAACTAGCGGGCACTTGGATTATCTAGGTTAGCTAGCGGGCTCTTGCACTATGTAGGTTAACTAGCAGGCCCATTGACTATTTAGGTTAACTAGCGGGCACTTGTACGATCTAGGTTACCTAGGGGGAACTTTGACTATGTAGGTTAACTAGTCGGCACTTGGATTATCTAGGTTACCTAGCAGGCACTTGGACTATGTAGGTTAACTAGCGGGCACTTGGACTATCTAGGTTACGTAGCGGGCACTTGGACTATGTACGTTTCCTAGCGGGTACTTGGACTATCTATGTTAACTAGCGGGCAATTGGACTATGTAAGTTCCCTATGGGGCACTTGGACTAGGTAGGTAGCCTAGTGGTCACTTGAACTGTCTAGGTTACCTAGCGGGCACTTGGACTATCTAGGTTAACTAGCGGGACCTTGGACGATGTAGGTTAACTAGTGGGCCCTTGGACGATCTAGGTTATCTAGCGGGTATTTGGACTATGTAGGTTAACTAACGGGCCCTTGGACTATGTAGATTAACTAGCGGCACTTGGACTATCTACGTTAACTAGCGGCCCTTGGACTATGTAGATTCCCTAGCGGGCACTTGGACTATGTATGTTCCAGAGCGGGCACTTGGACAATGTAGGTTTCCTAGCAGGCACTTGGACTATGTAAGTTCCCTAGCGGTCACTTGGACTATGTAGGTTAACTAGCGGACACTTGGACGATCTAGGTTAACTAGCTGGTACTTGGACTATGTAGGTTAACTAGCAGGCCCTTGGACTATGTAGATTCCCTAGCGGGCACCTGGACTACGTAGATTTCCTAGAGTGCATTTGGACTATGTAGGTTCCCTAGCGGGCACTTGGACTATGAATGTTCCCTACGGACACTTGAACTATGTAAGTTAACTACCGGGCACTAGGACTATGTATGTTAACTAGCGGGCCCTTCGACTACTTAGGTTATGTAGCAGACACTTGCAATATATAGGTTACCTAGCGGGCACTTGGACTATCTAGGTTACCTAACAGGCACTTGGACTATGTAGGTTCCCTAGCGGGCACTTGGATTATGTAGGTTCCCTATCGGGCACTTGGACTATGTAGGTTAACTAGCGGGCATTTGGACTATGTAGGTTACGTAGCGGGCACTTGGACTATGTAGGTTACCTAGCGGGCACTTGGACTATATTGGTTCCCTATCGGGCATTTGGACTATGTAGGTTACCTAGCGGGCCCTTAGACTATCTAGGTTACCCAGGGGGAACCTGGACTATGTACGTTAACTAGTGGGCACTTGGACTATCCAGGTTACCTAGCAGGCACTTGGACTATGTAGGTTAACTAGCAGGCACTTGGACTATGTACGTTTCCTAGCGGGCACTTGGACTATCTACGTTACCTAGCGGGCAGTTGGACTATGTACGTTACCTAGCGGGCACTTGGAGTATGTACGTTTCCTAGCGGGTACTTGGACTAGATAGGTTCCCTAGCGGGCACTTGGTCTATCTAGGTTAACTAGCGGGCTTTGCACTATGTAGGTTAACTAGCAGGCCCATTGACTATTTAGGTTAACTAGCGGGCACTTGGACGATCTAGGTTACCTAGGGGGAACTTTGACTATGTAGGTTAACTAGTCGGCACTTGGACTGTCTAGGTTACATAGCAGGCACGTGGACTATGTAGGTTAACTAGCGGGCACTTGGACTATCTAGGTTACGTAGCGGGCACTTGGACTATGTACGTTCCCTAGTGGGCACTTGGACTATCTACCTTACCTAGCGGGCACTTGGACTATGTACGTTAACTAGCGGGAACTTGGACTATCTATGTTAACTAGCGGGCACTTGGACTATGTGGGTTCCCTATGGGACACTTGGACTTGGTAGGTTCCCTAGCGGGCACTTGGTCTATCTAGGTTAACTAGCGGGCACTTGGACTATCTAGGTTAACTAGTGAGCACTTGGACTATCTAGGATAAATAGCGGGCACTTGGACTATGTAGGTAACCTAGTGGTCACTTGAACTGTCTAGGTTACCTAGCGGGCACTTGGACTATCTAGGTTAACTAGCGGGCCCTTGGTCGATGTAGGTTAACTAGCGGGCCCTTGGACGATCTAGGTTAACTAGCGGGTACTTGGACTATGTAGGTTAACTAGCAGGCCCTTGGACTATGTAGATTAACTAGCAGCACTTGGACTATCTACATTAACCAGCGGGCCCTTGGACTATGTAGATTCCCTAGCGGGCACCTGGACTACATAGGTTCCCTAGAGGGCACTTGGACTATATAGGTTCCCTAGCGGGCACTTGGACTACGAATGTTCCCTACGGACACTTGAATTATGTAAGTTAACTACCAGGCACTTGGACTATGTATGTTAACTAGCGGGCCCTTGGACTACTTAGGTTATCTAGCAGACACTTGCACTATGTAGGTTACCTAGCGGGCACTTGGACTATCCAGGTTACCTAACGGGCACTTGGACTATGTAGGTTCCCTAGCGGGCACTTGGATTATATAGGTTCCCTATCGGGCACTTGGACTATGTAGGTTAACTAGCGGGCATTTGGACTATGTAGGTTACCTAGGGGGCACTTGGACTATGTAGGTTGCCTATCGGGCACTTGGAGAATGTAGGTTAACTAGGGGGCACTAGGACAGTGTAGGTTACCTAGCGGACCCTTGGACTATCTAGGTTACTTAGGGGGAACCTGGACTATGTAGGTTAACTAGTGGGCACTTGGACTATCTAGCTTACCTAGCAGGCACTTGGACTATGTAGGTTAACTAGAAGGCACTTGGACTATCTAGGTTACCTAGCGGGCACTTGGACTATGTACGTTACCTAGCGGGCACTTGGACTATGTAGGTTCCCTAGCCGGAACTTGGACTATGTGGGTTCCATAGCGGGCATTTGGACTATCTAGGTTACCTAACGGGCACTTGGACTATGTAGGTTCCCTAGCGGGCACTTGGATTATGTAGGTTCCCTATCGCGCACTTGGACTATGTAGGTTAACTAGCGGGCATTTGGACTATGTAGGTTACCTAGCTGGCACTTGGACTGTGTAGGTTACCTAGCGGGCACTTGGACTATCTAGGTTAATTAGCGGGCCCTTGGACTATGTAGGTTCCCTAGCGGGCACTTGGACTATGAATGTTCCCTACGGACACTTGAACTATGTAAGTTAACTACCGGGCACTTGGACTAGTATGTTAACTAGCGGGCCCTTGGACTACTTAGGTTATCTAGCAGACACTTGCACTATGTAGGTTACCTAGCGGGCACTTGGACTATCCAGGTTACCTAACGGGCACTTGGACTATCTAGGTTACCTAGCTGGCACTTGGACTGTGTAGGTTACCTAGCGGGCATTTGGACTATGTAGGTTACCTAGCTGGCACTTGGACTATGTAGGTTCCCTAGCGGGCACTTGGACTATGAATGTTCCCTACGGACACTTGAACTATGTAAGTTAACTACCGGGCACTTGGACTATGTATGTTAACTAGCGGGCCCTTGGACTACTTAGGTTATCTAGCAGACACTTGCACTATGTAGGTTACCTAGCGGGCACTTGGACTATCCAGGTTACCTAACGGGCACTTGGACTATCTAGGTTACCTAGCTGGCACTTGGACTGTGTAGGTTACCTAGCGGGCACTTGGACTATGTAGGTTCCCTAGCGGGAACTTGGACTATGTGGGTTCCCTAGCGGGCACTTGGTCTATCTAGGTTAACTCGCGGGCCCTTCGACGATGTAGGTTAACTAGCGGGCCCTTGGACGATCTAGGTTAACTAGCGGGTATTGGGACTATGTAGGTTAACTAACGGGCCCTTGGACTATGTAGATTAACTAGCGGCCCTTGGACTATGTAGATTCCCTAGCGGGCACTTGGACTATATATGTTCCAGAGCGGGCACTTGGACTATGCAGGTTAACTAGCAGACACTTGGAACATCTAGGTTAATTAGCGGGTACTTGGACTATGTAGGTTAACTAGCAGGCCCTTGAACTATGTAGATTAACTAGCAGCACTTGGACTATCTACATTAACCAACGGGCCCTTGGACTATGTAGATTCCCTAGCGGGCACCTGGACTACGTAGGTTCCCTAGAGGGCACTTGGACTATGTAGGTTCCCTATCGGGCACTTGGACTATGAATGTTCCCTACGGACACTTGAACTATGTAAGTTAACTACCGGGCACTTGGACTATGTATGTTAACTAGCGGGCCCTTGGACTACTTAGGTTATCTAGCAGACACTTGCACTATGTAGGTTACCTAGCGGGCACTTGGACTATCCAGGTTACCTAACGGGCACTTGGACTATCTAGGTTAGGTAACGGGCACTTGGACTATCTAAGTTACCTGACGGGCACTTTGACTATCTAGGTTACATAGCGTGCTCTTGGACTATGTAGGTTAACTAGCGAGCACTTGGACTCTAGGTTACCTAGCGGGCACTTGAACTATCTAGGTTACCTAGCGGGCCCTTGGACTATGTAGGCTTCCTAGCAGGCACTTGGACTATCTAGGTTAACGAACGGGCACTTGGACTATGTAGGTAACCTAGCGGGCACTTGGACAGTCTAGGTTACCTAGCGGGCACTTGTACTATCTAGGTTAACTAACAGGCACTTGGACGATGTAGGTTACCTATCGGGCACTTGGACTATGTAGGATCCCTATCGGACATTTGGACTACTTAGGTTACCTAGCGGGCACTTGGACTATCTAGGTTAACTAGCGGGTACTTGGACTATCTAGGTCAACTAGTGGGACCTTGTACCATGTAGGTTAACTAGCGAGCACTTGGACTATCTAGGTTAACTAGCGGACCTTGGACTATGTAGGTTAACTAGCGGGCCCTTGGACTAAGTAGGTTTACTAGCGGGCACTTGGACGATCTAGGTTAACTGGAGGGCACTTGGACTATCTAGGTTAACTAGCGGGCACTTGGATGATCATTGTTAACTAGCGGGCACTTGGACTATCTAGGTTAGCTAACGTGCACATGGACTAAGTACGTCCCCTAGTAGGCACTTGGACTATCTAGGTTAACTAACGGGCACTAGGACTATCTTGGTTAACTAGCGGGCACTTGGACTATCTAGGTTCCCTAGCGGGCACTTGGACTATGTAGGTCAACTAGCGGGCCCTTGGACTATCTAGGTTAGCTAACTGGCACGTGGACTATGTAGGTTAACTAGCGGACACTTGCACGATCTAGGTTAACTAGCGGGCTCTTGCACTATGTAGGTTAACTAGCGGGCCCATTGACTATGTAGGTTAACTAGCGGGCACTTGGACGATCTAGGTTAACTAGCGGGCACTTGGACGATATAGGTTAACTAGCGGGCACTTGGATTATCTAGGTTAGCTAGCGGGCTCTTGCACTATGTAGGTTAACTAGCGGGCCCATTGACTCTTTAGGTTAACTAGCGGGCACTTGGACGATCTAGGTTACCTAGGGGGAACTTTGACTATGTAGGTTAACTAGTGGGCACTTGGACTATCTAGGTTACCTAGCAGGCACTTGGACTATGTAGGTTAACTAGCGGGCACTTGGACTATCTAGGTTACGTAGCGGGCACTTGGACTATGTACGTTCCCTAGTGGGCACTTGCACTATCTACCTTACCTAGCGGGCACTTGGACTATGTACGTTAACTAGCGGGCACTTGGACTATGTATGTTTCCTAGTGGGTACTTGGACTATCTATGTTAACTAGCGGGCACTTGGACTATGTAGGTTCCCTATGGGGCACTTGGACTTGGTAGGTTCCCTAGCGGGCACTTGGTCTATCTAGGTTAACTAGCGGGCACTTGTACTATCTAGGTTAACTAGTGAGCACTTGGACTATCTAGGATAACTAGCGGGCACTTGGACTATGTAGGTAACCTAGTGGTCACATGAACTGTCTAGGTTACCTAGCGGGCACTTGGACTATCTAGGTTAACTAGCGGGCCCTTGGACGATGTAGGTTAACTAGCGGGCCCTTGGATGATCTAGGTTAACTAGCGGGTATTAGGACTATGTAGGTTAACTAACGGGCCCTTGGACTATGTAGATTAACTAGCGGCCCTTGGACTATGTAGATTCCCTAGCGGGCACTTGGACTATGTATGTTCCAGAGCGGGCACTTGGACTATGCAGGTTAACTAGCTGACACTTGGACCATCTAGGTTAACTAGCGGGTACTTGGACTATGTAGGTTAACTAGCAGGCCCTTGGACTATGTAGATTAACTAGTAGCACTTGGACTATCTACATTAACCAGCGGGCCCTTCGACTATGTGGATTCCCTAGTGGGCACCTGGACTACATAGGTTCCCTAGAGGGCACTTGGACTATGTAGGTTCCCTAGCGGGCACTTGGACTATGAATGTTCCCTACGGACACTTGAACTATGTAAGTTAACTACCGGGCACTTGGACTATGTATGTTAACTAGCGGGCCCTTAGACTAATTAGGTTATCTAGCAGACACTTGCACTATGTAGGTTACCTAGCGGGCACTTGGACTATCCAGGTTACTTAACAGGCACTTGGACTATGTAGGTTCCCTAGCGGGCTCTTGGATTATATAGGTTCCCTATCGGGCACTTGGACTATGTAGGTTAACTAGCGGGCATTTGGACTATGTAGGTTACCTAGCGGGCACTTGGACTATGTAGGTTGCCTATCGGGCACTTGGAGAATGTAGGTTAACTAGGGGGCACTAGGACAATGTAGGTTACCTAGCGGACCCTTGGACTATCTAGGTTACTTAGGGGGAACCTGGACTATGTAGGTTAACTAGTGGGCACTTGGACTATCTAGGTTACCTAGCAGGCTCTTGGACTATGTAGGTTAACTAGCGGGCACTTGGACTATCTAGGTTACCTAGCGGGCACTTGGACTATGTACGTTCCCTAGCGGGCACTTGGACTATCTACGTTACCTAGCTGGCACTTGGACTATGTACGTTACCTAGCGGGCACTTGGACTATGTAGGTTCCCTAGCGGGAACTTGGACTATGTGGGTTCCCTAGCGGGCATTTGGACTATCTAGGTTACCTAACGGGCACTTGGACTATGTAGGTTCCCTAGTGGGCACTTGGATTATGTAGGTTCCCTATCAGGCACTTGGTCTATGTAGGTTAACTAGCGGGCATTTGGACTATGTAGGTTACCTAGCGGGCACTTGGACTATGTAGGTTACCTAGCGGGCACTTGGACTATGTAGGTTCTCTAGCGGGAACTTGAACTATGTGGGTTCCGTAGCGGGCACTTGGACTATCTAGGTTAACTAGCGGGCCCTTGGACGATGTAGGTTAACTAGCGGGCCCTTGGACGATCTAGGTTAACTAGCGGGTATTTGGACTATGTAGGTTAACTAACAGGCCCTTGGACTATGTAGATTAACTAGCGGCCCTTGGACTATGTAGATTCCCTAGCGGGCACTTGGACTATGTATGTTCCAGAGCGGGCACTTGGACTATGTAGGTTAACTAGCGGACACTTGGACCATCTAGGTTAACTAGCGGGTACTTGGACTATGTAGGTTAACTAGCAGGCCCTTGGACTATGTAGATTAACTAGCAGCACTTGGACTATCTACATTAACCAGCGGGCCCTTGGACTATGTAGATTCCCTAGCGGGCACCTGGACTACGTAGGTTCCCTAGAGGGCACTTGGACTATGTAGGTTCCCTAGCGGGCACTTGGACTATGAATGTTCCCTACAGACACTTGAACTATGTAAGTTAACTACCGGGCACTTGGACTATGTATGTTAACTAGCGGGCCCTTGGACTACTTAGGTTATCTAGCAGACACTTGCACTATGCAGGTTACCTAGCGGGCACTTGGACTATCCAGGTTACCTAACGGGCACTTGGACTATCTAGGTTAGGTAACGGGCACTTGGCCTATCTAGGTTAGGTAACGGGCACTTGGACTATCTAGGTTACCTAACGGGCACTTTGACTATCTAGGTTACATAGGGTGCACTTGGACTATGTAGGTTAACTAGCGAGCACTTGGACTCTAGGTTACCTAGCGGGCACTTGAACTATCTAGGTTACCTAGCGGGCCCTTGGACTATGTAGTTTTCCTAGCAGGAACTTGGACTATCTAGGTTAACGAACGGGCACTTTCACTATGTAGGTAACCTAGCGGGCACTTGGACAGTCTAGGTTACCTAGCGGGCACTTGTACTATCTAGGTTAACTAACAGGCACTTGGACGATGTAGGTTACCTAGCGGGCACTTGGACTATGTAGGATCCCTATCGGACATTTGGACTACTTAGGTTACCTAGCGGGCACTTGGACTATCTAGGTTAACTAGCTGGCACTTGGACTATCTAGGTTAGCTAACGGGCACATGGACTATGTACGTCCCCTAGTGGGCACTTGGACTATCTAGGTTAACTAACGGGCACTAGGACTATCTAGGTTAACTAGCGGGCACTTGGACTATCTAGGTTTGCTAACGGGCACATGGACTAAGTACGTCCCCTAGTGGGCACTTGGACTATGTAGGTCAACTAGCGGGCCCTTGGACTATCTAGGTTAGCTAACTGGCACGTGGACTATGTAGGTTAACTAGCGGACACTTGCACGATCTAGGTTAACTAGCGGGCTCTTGCACTATGGAGGTTAACTAGCGGGCCCATTGACTATGTAGGTTAACTAGCGGGCACTTGGACGATCTAGGTTAACTAGCGGGCACTTGGACGATATAGGTTAACTAGCGGGCACTTGGATTATCTAGGTTAGCTAGCGGGCTCTTGCACTATGTAGGTTAACTAGCGGGCCCATTGACTATTTAGGTTAACTAGCGGGCACTTGGACGATCTAGGTTACCTAGGTGGAACTTTGACTATGTAGGTTAACTAGTGGGCACTTGGACTATCTAGGTTACCTAGCAGGCACTTGGACTATGTAGGTTAACTAGCGGGCACTTGGACTATCTAGGTTACGTAGCGGGCACTTGGACTATGTACGTTCCCTAGCGGGCACTTGGACTATCTACCTTACCTAGCGGGCACTTGGACTACGTACGTTAACTAGCGGGCACTTGGACTATGTATGTTTCCTAGCGGGTACTTGGGCTATCTATGTTAACTAGCGGGCACTTGGACTATGTAGGTTCCCTATGGGGCACTTGGACTAGGTAGGTTCCCTAGCGGGCTCTTGGTCTATCTAGGTTAACTAGCGGGCACTTGGACTATCTAGGTTAACTAGTGAGCACTTGGACTATCTAGGATAACTAGCGGGCACTTGGACTATGTAGGTAACCTAGTGGTCACTTGAACTGTCTAGGTTACCTTGCGGGCACTTGGATTATGTAGGTTAACTAGCGGGCACTTGGACTATCTAGGTTAACTAGCGGGCCCTTGGACGATGTAGGTTAACTAGTGGGCCCTTGGACGATCTAGGTTAACTAGCGGGTATTTGGACTATGTAGGTTAACTAACGGGCCCTTGGACTATGTAGATTAACTAGCGGCATTTGGACTATCAAAGTGAACATTTGCAAAATCTCTGGAGGGCTTCTGACTTCGTGTCATTTTTACACACACACACACACACACACACACACACACACACACACACCCTTGCAGAATATCTGCAGGTCTTCTGACCTCGTGTCCTTTGTACACATACACGCACACACACCCTTGCAGAATATCTGCAGGTCTTCTGACTTCGTGTCCTTTTTGAACAATAACACACAGATGCACACATGCACGCACTCTTGCAGAATCTCTGGAGGGCTTCTGACTTCTCCATTTTACACCTACACATACAGACCATTGCAGAATCTCTAGAAGGCTTCTGAATTACTGTCCTTTTTACACACACACACACACACACACTATCACGCACCCTTCCTGTATCTCCGGAGGGTTTCTGAATTCATGTCCTTTTTTGACACACACACACACACACAAGCACTCACAACTTTGAAGAATCTCTGGAGGGCTTCTGACTTCGTGCCCTTTTGACACACACTCATTCACTTGCAGAATCCCTTGAGAGCTTCTGATATCGTCTCCTTTACACTCACACCCACACACATCCTTGCAAATCTCTAGAAGGCTACTGATTTGGTTACTTTTTACACAAAAACACACACAATCTTGCAGAATTTCTGGATTGCTTCTGACTTCGTGTCCTTTTTACAAACACACACACACACACACACACACACTCACACTCAGACCCTTGCAGAATCTCTAGAGGGCTTTTGACTTCCTGTTTTTTTACACACACACACACACACATACATGCACCCTTGCAGAATCTCTTAAGGGCGTCTGATTTCATGTCCTTTTAAAACACGCACACACACGCACTCATACACTTGCAGAATCTCTGGAGGGCTTCTGATTTCGTGTCCAATTTACACACACACACACACACACACTCTTGCAGAATATCTGCAGGTCTTCTGACTGCGTGTCCTTTTTATACACACACACACACACACACACACAAGCACTCACACTTGAAGAATCTCTGGAGGGCTTCTGAGTTCCTGTCCTTTTTACACACCCAAATGCACACTGGCAGAATCTCTGGAGGGCTTCTGACTTCGTTTCCATTTTACACACACACATGCACACATGCACGCACCCTTGCAGAATCTCTTGAGGTATTCTCACTTTGTGTCCTTTTTACACACACAGACACTTGCAGAATCTCTGGAGGGCTTCTGATTTTGTGTCCTTTTTAGACACACACACACACACAAACTTTGAAGAATATCTGTAGGGCTTCTGACTTCCTTTCCTTTTTACACACTCACACACACACACACACACACCCTTGCACAATCTCTGGAGGTCTTCTGACTTCGTGTCCTTTTTACACACACACACAAACTCACACTCATACACTTGCAGAAACTCTGCAGGGCTTCTGACTACATGTCCTTTTTACACACACACTCACACTCAGACCCTTGCAGAATCTCAAGAGAGCTTCTGATTCCGTGTCCTTTTTACAAACACACACACACACCATGGCAGATTCCCTAGAGGTCTTCTGACTTCGTGTCCTTTTTACACACACACACACACACACACACACACACACACACACACACACACGGTTGCAGAATCTCTGGAGGGTTTCTGAATTAATTTCCTTTTTGCAAGCACAAACACACACACACACACACACACACACTCTCTTGCAGAATCTCTAAAAAGCTTCTGGTTTCCTGTCCTTTTTCCACACACACACACACACACACACACCTTTGCAGAATCTCTGTAGGGCGTCTGATTTCATGTCTTTTTACACACACACAAACACACACACACACAGAGAAAACCATTGCAGAATCTCTGGAGGGCTTCTGACTTTGTCCGTTTTACACACTCACACACGCAAACTCACACTAATACCCTTGCACAATCTCTGAAGGCCTTCTGATGTCGTGTCCTTTTTACACACACACACACACGCACCCTTGCAGTTTCTCTGGAGGGCAACTGACTTCGTGTACTTTTTACACACACAAAACACACACTCACTCTCATACCCCTGCAGAAACTCTCGAGGGCTTCTGACTTCGTGTCCTTTTTAGTCACACACAGAAAAACACTCACACCCTTGCATAATCTCTGGAGGGCTTCTGACTTCGTGTCCTTTTCATACACACAAACACACACTCACACACATACTCACACTCATACCCTTGCAGAATCTCTGGAGGGCTTCTGACTTCATGGACTTTTTACACACACACACACTCACACAAACACACTCACACTCAGACCCTTGCAGAGTCCCTAGTGGGCTTCGAAATTCTTGTACTCTTTATACAAACACACACACACACACACACCATGGTAGAATATCTAGAGGGCTTCTGACTTCGTGTCTTTTTTACACACACACACACTTTCAGAATCTCTGGAGGGTTTCTGACTTAATGTCCTTTTTACCAACACAAAACCACACACACACACACTTCCAGAATCTCTATAAGGCTTCTGGTTTCGTGTCCTTTTTACACACACAAACATACACGCACCCTTGCAGAATCTCTGTAGGGCGTCTGATTTCATGTCCTTTTTACACACACATACACACAAAAACACTTGCAAAATCTCTGGAGGGCTTCTGACTGTGTAGGTTTTACTTACACACACACACACACACACACACACACACACACTCATGCCCCTACAGAATCTCTGGAGGGCTTCTGAGTTCGTGTCCTTTTTAGGACACACACACACACACCCTTCCAGAATCACTAGAGGGCTTCTGACTTTGTTTCATTTTTACACACAAGACATATACACGCACCCTTGGAGAATCTCTGGAGGGCTTCTGACTTCGTGTCTTTTTACAAACACACACACACTCACACTCAGACCCTTGCAGAACATCTAGAGGACTTCTGACTTCTTGTTCTTTTTACACAAACACACACACACCATGGCAGAATCTCTAGAGGGCTTCTGACTCGTGCCCTTTTTACACACACACACACACACACACACACACACACACAAACGCTTTCTGAATCTCTGTTGGGTGTCTGACTTAATGTCCTTTTTACAAACACAAACACTCAAACACACACACTTGCAGAAAATGTAAAGGGCTTCTGACTTCGGGTCGTTTTTACATACACACACACACACACGCACACACACACTCACACAACCTTGCAGAATGTCTAGAGTGCTTCTGACTTCGGGTCCTTTTTACACACACACACACACACACACACTCACACTCATACACTTGCAGAAACATCTGGAAGAGTCTGGTCTGGAGACTCAGATCCTGAGAATGTGGTGTGGGGGCACCAGGCTCACGTGGCTGAGGATGTTTCGGTGCAGGGTGGAGCCATGCACCCCAGAGCTCTCTGTATTCCACAGGCGGATGGTGCTGTCAGAAGAGCAGGTGATAAAGGAGCTCGGGGGCAAGCAGGCCTGTTGACTGTCCTTCACCTCAGGGTAGACCTGGAGGAGCACAAGGACCAGAGGGACCTGGGTCAGACCTTGGCTGCCCACAGAGATGGGACGGGATGAGAGTAGAGAAAAGGTTGGTCAAGACTTAACCCCAGGCTTTTCCCAGAGCAAGCAAGTCATAATGATTAGCTCTTGTCTTTAACAAGTAAAGGAATATACATTAACCAAGCACCTAGTAAGTACTAGGCATTCTAAATCTCCAACTTTCATTGTCTCCTTCTCGTAAAAATCAAATGCATCAGGTATGTCATTTCACAATTGCAGAAACTAAGGTTTGGTCAAGTTCAGGAACATGTCCAAAGAGGCAAAGCTCAGACTGCACAGGGCATACTGAAAAACGTCTGAGATGAGTCAGCACTAAAATCCCCTCCCATCCTCAGAGCCAATTAACAGATACGAAAGGACCCAGGGGCACAGCTTGGGGAGCAAGGGTGCTGGAGGAAACAAATTCCACACTTGAGGAACTCCAGCTCCTAATAGTAGCCCAGGAAACACGGTCAGTCTCAGCAGACCTGGCCCACGTACCGCTACACTCCAGAAGCAGGAGGAATGATAGAGAGCTGAATACACCTTGCCCACTTTCTTGGGTCCTTCACATCCCAGACATAAATACAATGGTCATTGTACACACAAGACAGCCACTGATTTGCAGGATCAAAGGTCAAGGCGATGGTGTCCGGATACTTCGCATTGGCCACTGCAGCGCAAAGGTGACTGAGGAAAGAGGGGGGCGGGGTGTCCAGGGCAGACAGGGCAAACTGGTGAGTGAGCGCTAATGAAATGGGGCACTCAAGGGAGGAGCAGCAGGTTGGCCAGCAGTCACTGGAGAAAGAACGCAACAGCTGGCCTGGCATTCCTTGCCATGGGGCTCTCCAAAAGAACACAAGTTATTTCATAGCCCCCAACGTCAGGCAGGGACAGTGTGTGGCCGTGATGCAGCCAAGCAGATGTCAGGCCCTTCTAGACTCACGTCAGAGGACAAGGAAGGACACTGTGCAAGCCACAACCATGGTCATATATCATTTCCTACCAATTGCAGATTTAGTCCCGTCCTGCCCTGAAAGAGAAATTAATATACCCAACTGCAGAACTGCCCCGCTTCCTGACAGCACTGAAACCAGAGCAAAACTTCACTTCCTGCAATCACCCAACCCAAGGCCCGAGGCTACAATAAGCCCCTCCTACCGCAGCTGCAACCCAGGACCACCCTGAGGGAGAAAGGCCTGCTCCATCAGGTTTCCAGTCTCTCTCAGAAACCCTAAGGAACTGCCCGTCTGTCCTAGCTGTGGTCTTTACAGGACAATGCATTACCACACGGCAGACTCAGATTACCACGGTTGCCCACAGTGAGCAAGAAATGCTAAAAGACCCACCTGTGCTTGACTGCAAGGGTCTTCCCAGAGGCCTATGTGTGCCCTTCTCTCCTTGCAGCATGCCAAGGATGGCCTGGCACAGAGTGGGGCTCTGACAGGACTCAGGGGCCCACCCACACCGCTCACCTGGCCTCTGTGATGCTGGCAATGTCTGTTCCCAGGGCATGGGGCCGGGGCAGCGTGCTGAGGAAGTGCAGGTTGGAGGGGTTGAAAAGACGCACGGTGCTGTCAGCACAGCCACAGAAGATGTAGTCCTGGCTCACCGAGATGCAGTGGGCCACTGTGGTCTGTGAGCACAGAAGCCCCATTCAGCAAGGGCGTCTGCGCACTCCTTCACCCCACCTCAACAGCCATGAGCCAAGAGGCAAGGACAAGTGCAAGGTAGGACAGCTGCCCTGGCCAGAGCCCCTCAATGCCCCTCCCTCTAACAGCAGCTAGCCAGAGGGCCCACAGCCCCATGCAATTAGGAAGAAGGAGTCAGCAAGTTTTATAAGCCACCTGAGTTTTAGGCAAACACACACTCAGAAAAGGCCGGCCAAGAGAAAGGCAGCAGAGGCAGCGGACAGGGCCAGCACACTTACTGTGATGCTGTCTTTGTGCTGAGCAGAAGAGGAAAGCAGAGGAAGCGGCAGAGACAGAGAGCGCGAGCGAGCAGAGAGGTTCCCAAACACCTTCCTCCGCCTGGGGCCTCCTCCAGCGTGCATGCAGACCCCGCTGCTAACCCCAGGACCCCCGGAGCCTGGAGGTGACAGACGGGAGGGTGCCGACAAAGCATTCACTTACCCTCAGCTCCACCCACTTGTCCAACAGTCTCTGGTCACTGAACTCGCACAGCTGCCCCGAGGATGTGATACAGAAGGTGCTGTCAGCCTTCTTCCCGCGGCCACAGGCTACATCAGAGAACAGGTAGTTCTGCTTGTCCCCCAGCAGCCCGGAGCGGCCCAGCAGGGGCACAGTGGCATTCACCTGTGGAGGCACACCACAGGTGCCACCCACACACCCACCCTGCAGGCTACCCCCTGGAAAGCAGGCCCTGGGGAGAGAGGGAAAAGGCTTCCCTTGCAGACTGACATAGCACCTGGCCCAGCTGAGACTTCCAAAGGGCTTTTGAGCATGCAGAAGGGGGCGCAGGTGGAACAGATCTGGGCAGACCCCACCCTGGTGGCTACTTGCTGCCTCACCGTTGAGGTCTTGCTGTCATCAAGGAACCAGAATTTGATGTGCCGGTTTCCTGCAATGACAAAGTAGCTGCAGTCCTCAGAGAAGGATACTGCTGTCACCCGACTGGTCACCTGGTTGGAAGCCACTACAATGTTTTTCTGGAGAGAAAGTCAAGGGAAATCAAGGCTCTGCTTCTAGGAGCTGAGGGAAAAGAAACTTACACACTGAAGGAGGTTAGACAAGCTGTGAACTTGACCTCTCCTTCTGCCCCTTCTTCAGCATCCTAGATACACAGTTGCTCCTTTCTGCTCAGAGTTCTCTAGAAAGGTACTGACGACAGCAGGCGGAAGTGAAGGCCACCTGTCAGCAGTTTCTTGGCTCCCCTCCCGGCCCTGCCTGTCCTGAGGCCAGCAGCCCACTCACCTTCCAGGCCCAGACATTGACGATCATATCATGCTGTTAGCCCACTGAGACAATGTACTTGGCGCTGGGTGAGAAGGCCACACACGCCATGCCATAATTATGCTCCTGAAGCTCTGCCACCTGGCTGCGCTCCGACACGTCCCACACCCGCACAGCAGGCATGTGTCCACTCTGCGGGGACGAAGACCCCAAAGTAAAGGCCAGAGGCAGCCAGCTCCCTCCCCATCCAAGGAGGCCTGGCTCTCCCAGCCACTGGACAAGAGCCTGCACATAAATGAAGGACACCTAACCTAATGTGCCTGCACATGAATCAAGGACACCCCCGGAGGGAATGTGATCAGTGTTGGGGAACAGGGACTCTCAGGGATGGGATCCTGGCGTGATTTGGATGGGCAAGAACCACCACTACTGCGGTTGGCTCCCACAGCCTCACAGGGCAAGTCTATGGGAGGGCAGCCCTGTTCCACACTGTGACCAACAGGAGGACTCCAGGATAAGGAATGTTTTAAGGAGGTGTTTTCCAAAATGTGGTTCCCAAATTGGCAGCTTCAGCCTCATCTGGAACTACTTGTTAGCATTGCAAACTGAAGAGAGCCACCCCAGACCTGCTGAGCCCGAGAGCCAGCAGTCTGTACTACGGGGCCACCATAGCACTTCTGATGCAGGCTACAGCCTAAGAACACTGCTCTAGGGCAGACCAAACACCCAAAGTTGACACCAGTACAGAAAGTCAAACTTGGCACCAGTCCTATGCGGGCTGCAGGCTGTCACTCTCTGCTAAGGCCAGGCCACCCCCTCTGCAGTGCCTGAGCTTCCTTCCTCACTCACCTCGCCGGTGACCAGGTACTTGCCATCAGGAGAGAAGGCAAGGGCAGTGATGGTTTTCCTGAAAGGAATGGGGGCAGGCTCAAGAGAGGCACTGACAGCCTGGCCCAGGTCTGGCCTCTCACAGTTCCCTCTCAAAACAAGGGCAGCAAACCCGCCCTCCTTGTGCTGCTTCCCTTGCAGGCTTGGGGCCCAACAGGGCCCAATGCCACAGAGAAGCAGGTGGCACTCCTCTGGCCGTCCCTGGGAAATGGTGGCACTCCCCAAAGCCCCAGAGCCAATTTACCTGGAGCTGTTGAGGATGTGGTGCTGCTTGTGTTTCCGGGGATTGAAGAGCACAACCACACACCTGGGGAGAGGGAGAGGGGAGCACAGCCTTAGCACCCCACCTCAGTGGCCCAGCCCAGAGGACCCCACGTTGCCAGAGTGCAGCTGGCTCCTGGCAGCACTCTTCTGCCTTTCTCCCCTTATGTAGCCCCACACGGTGCAAGGGCCTGTAGGGAGCCCTGCCTGCCCAGTGCTCTGTGCACCAGCACCATCGGGCCATGCCCCATAGTGATGGGGTGGCCGGTCTTCCCAGAGCCCTTGTCCCTACCCCAGGGCAGAGGGCAAAGAGAAGGATGCACATGATTTGCGTAAGAACAGGCCTCAGCTGTGCCCTTGTTTACAGACCTCCTGGTTTCCAGGAGAGAGTGGGATCTCTCATGTCTGCACCCATGTGTGTACTTGGCAAGAGCCAGCCCTCCACATGTTGGATGAGGAAGCAAGTGGAAGGTCAGGGCCCAGGGCCAGGCCTGCAGGGAGACTAAGGGGGATGGAGAGGCAGAAAACTGCCTGAGGGAGGGAACTTCATGGAGCTCCTGGCCCACATCAGACTCTTTAGCCCAAAGAGCCTGAGCAGCACTATTCTAACAGCCTCCAGGCTCCCTCTCCAGTCAGGCAGCAAGGCTGGGTGAGATTGCATGGAGACTGAAATTCAAGAGTGAACTCGAGAGAGGGAGGCAGGTAAGAGTCAGGGACAAGGAGCTGGGAGCCAACAGCTCGCCAGTGTCTCAGGGGCCATGGCGCTCAGCAGGTTTAGGCCCTCTGCCCAGCTGTCCCCTCTCTTCATTAGCGCTATGCCTACTAATTGCTATTAGCTGGCCACAGCAAGCCAGGAGCCTGCTCCCCCAGGTAGACGGAGGAGAGACTCAGTAGAAGGCTACTTGTCCCAACACTTTCTTTTACAACAGGAAGCAGACACAGGACCCGCATCTGGACCCCACTGCTTGCATATGGGAGCAGGAGCTGCAGCACAGGGCTTGGTCTCTTCCGCAGACAGAGGCCTCCGGCTTGGCTCAATGAGCCAGTTCGCTATGCAAATTCCACTGTCAACTAGGGATTCTGGGATCTTGGAGGTGCACCAGCAAAAGATAAGGAGGTCCCGAGGGTCTAACAAGAGCATAAAGCTGTTGCCACGTGTCCTATGGAATTTTCTCTTCAGCTCTTTGACTTTGTCATTTCTTCTCATTGTCTTAGCTACTCTATGATATAGAACAATTCTGACTCATAGGAATTTGATACTACTGTCCTCTCCCAATTTCCTTTATTTTCCACCTTCATGTGTGTTAAAATATGCAGTATTGCATCAGATTTCCTATGCTCTAAACCAGTGGTTCTCAACCTTCCTAATTCCTTGGCACTATAATGAAGTTCCTGATGTTGTGGTGAACATCCATTCGTAAAATTATTTTCGTTGCTACTTCATAACTGTAATTTTGCTACTATGAAGAAGAGACCGACCCCTGTGAATGGGTAGCTCAACCCCCAAAGAGGTCCCGATCCACAGGTTGAGAACCGCTGCTCTAAACTAAGAGGTGTTTCTTTAAGATGTAGTTCAGTATATTGTTAGACGCCCAAGTCCTGTTGTTGTTAAGTGCCGTCGAGTGGATTTTGGCTCACAGCAACTCTATGTACAATGTACCGAAACGCTGCCCCATTAGTGCATTCCTCACAGTGGTTCTTTGCTTGCGCTCATTGTTGCAGCCACTGAGCTATTCCAAATTGTAGGGGCTGCCTCTCCTTTGCTGCCCTTCTACTCTACCAATATCTGTATCTTCCTCTAGGACAGTGCTTCTCAACCTTCCTAAATTCACGACACTTTCATACAGTTTCCTTTGTAGTGGTAGACCCCAATCATAAAATTATATTCTTTGCTACTTCGTAACTCTCGTTTTGTTACAAGTTATGAATAGTGCAACCCTGTAAAGGGTTCGTCTAAGCCCCAAAGGGGTCACAACCCACATGGTGAGAACCCCTGCTCTAAATTGAGAGGAGTTTCTCTTAAGGTCTATTTCACCATACTGTTAGAAGCTCAAGTCCATTTGTTGTTGTTGTTAGGTGCCGTCGAATGGGTATGTCTCATAGCAACTCTACGCACAATATAATGAAACGCCGCCCAGTGGTTCTCTGCTTGCGCTCATTGTTGCAGCCACTGTGCTAATGCATCTTGTTGGGGACCGCCTCTCTTTTCCTGCCCTTTCATACCAAGATTTGGGACTTCCTCTAGAGCAGTGGTTCTTAACTTTCCTAATGCCATGATATTTTCATACCGATTCTCATTTAGTGGTGACCCCCCCCAACCATAAATTGATTTCATTGCAGCTTCATAACTGTAATTTTGTTACTGTTATGAGTCACGACACCCCTGTGAAATTTTCATTCCATATCCACAAAGGGGTCGCGACACACAGCTGAAGATCCCCTGCTCTAAACTAAGAGGAGATTCTCTTAAGATAGAATTCAGCATACTGGTAGATGCACAAGTTCTGTTGTTATTGGTGTTAGGTACCATCGAGTGGGTTTTGGCTCATAGTAACACTATGCACAATATAATGAAACGCTTTCCCATCCTATGCCATCCTCACAGTGGTTCTTTTGCTTGTGCGCATTGTTGCAGCCACTGTGCTAATCCAACTTTTGGGTAGCTGCCTCTTTTTTGTGGCCTTTCTACTGTACCAAGACTTGTGTCTTCCTCTAGGGCAATGGTTGTCAAATTTCCTAATGCCATGGCCCTTTCATACAGTTCCTCATGTAGTGGTGACCCCCATCATAATATTATTGTTACTTCGTAACTGTAATTTTCCTACAGTTATGAATCATTTCACACATGTGAAAGGGTCATTCAATCACCAAAAGTGGTCGCGAACCACAGGTTAAAAACCGCTGGTCTAAACTAAGAGGAGTTTCTCTTAATATCTACTTCACCCTATTGTCAGGAGCACAAATCCTATAGTTATTGTTAGATTCTGTTGTGTAGCTTTGACGCCTAGCAACTCTAAGCACAATATGATGGAAAGGTGTCCTATCCTGCGCCATCCTCCCAGTGGTTCTTTTGCTTGCGCGGATTGTTGCAGCCACTGTTGTATTCCATTGGGCTGTGGGCTGCCTCTTTTTGCTGCCCTTCTACTGTACCCAGATCTATGTCTCCCTCTAGGGTAGTGGTTCTCAACCTTCCTAATGTCATGACTCTTTCACACCATTCCTCACGTACTAGTAACCCCCCCAATCAAAAAATAATTTTCCTTGTTACTCCATAACTATAAATTTGCTATTGTTATGAATCAGGTCACCCATGTGAAATGCTCATTGTTCCCTCCTAAGACGTTGTGACCCACAGTTAGGGAACTGTTACTCTACACTAAGAGTTTCTTTTAAAGTCTCCCTCAGCATATTGTTAGAGGCACAAATCCTGTTGTTTGGTGCCTTCGAATGGGTTTAGGCTCATACCAACTCTATGCACCATGTAATAAAATGCTTTCCCGTCCTGTGCCTTCCATACAGTGGTTCTTTTGCTCACACTCATTTTTGCAGCCACTGTGCTAATCCATCTTGTTGGGCACTGCCTCTCTTTTCCTGCCCTTCTGTACCAAGATATCTGTCTTCCTCTAGAGCAGTGGTTCTCAACTTTCCAAATGCCACAACCACTTCACACCATTCCTCGTCTAGTGGTGACATCCAACCATAAAACATTTGCATTGCTACATCATAATTGTAATTTTGCTTCTGTTATGGATCAGGCCACCCATGTGAAAGGTTCGTTACTCTCCTCAAAGGTGTCTCGACACACAGTTTGAGAACCAATGGTCTAAACGAATAGGAGTTTCTCTTAAGGTCTACTTCAGAATATTCTTAGAAGCCCAAGTTCTTTTTATTATTGTTTGGTGCCTTTGAGTGTGTGTTGGCTCATACCAACTGTATGCACAATATAATGAAACTCGGCCCCATCTCGTGCCATCTTCACTGTGGTCCTTTGCTTGCACTCAAGCTGCATCTATTCCATCTTGTAGGGGCTGTCTGACTTTTGCAGCCCTTCTACTGTACCAACATTTGTGTCTTCCTCTAGGACAATGTTTCTCATACATCCTAATTCTGCCGCCCTTTCGTACAGTTCCCAATGTAGTGGTGGACCCCAATCATAAAATTATATTCATTGATATTTCATAACTGTACTTTTGCCACTGTTATGAATCAGGCCATCACTGTGAAGGGGTGTTTCGAAACACCCCCCACCTGAAAGTGTTCACGACCCAATGTTGAGAACCCTGCTGTAAACTAAGAAGAGTTGCTCTTAAGATTTACTTCAGCATATTGTTAAACACACAAGCCCTGTTGTTATTGTTGTTAAGTTCTGCGGAGGGGGTTTTGGCTCATCGCATCTCTATGCACAATATCATGAAATGCTTCCCAGACCTGTGCCATCCTGTCAGTGGTTGTTTGCTAGTGCTCATTGTTGGAGCCATATTTGGGGGGGCTGGCTATTTTTTGTTGCCCTTCTACTCTACCAAGACTTGTGTCTTCCTTTAGGGCAGTGGTTCTCAACCTTCCTAATGCCACAGCATTTTCATACCGTTCCTCATATAGTGCTGACTGCCAAATCATAAAATTATTTTCATTGCAACTTTGTAACTCTAACTTTTCTACTGTTATGACTAGGCGACCACTATGAAAGGTTCATTCATCCCCCAACAGGGCTCGTGACCCAAAAGTTGAGAACCGCTGCACTAAACTAATAGGAGTTTCTCTTAAGGTCTACTTCAGCACATTATAAGAAACACAAGTCCTGTTGTTTTGTTGTCAGGTGCAGTCGAGTGGGTTTTGACTCATAGCAACTCTATGCTCCATATAATGTAACGCTGCCCCATCTTGTGCCATCCTCACAGTGTTCCCTTAGCTTGAGCTCATTGCTGCAGCCACTATGCTATTCCATCTATTTGGGGGCTGACTCTATATTGCGGCCCTTCAACTGTATCAAGACTTGTGTCTTCCTGTAGGACTGTGGTTTTCAGCAATCCTAATGCCAACCCTTTCGTACAGTGCCTCGTGTAGTAATGACCCCCCAACCAAAAAAATTGTACTGTTGCTACTTCATAACTGTAATTTTGCTACTGTTACGTATCTGGCCACGCCTATGGGAGGGTCATTTGAACACCCCCAAAGGATATACCACTCAACTCACAAGTTGAGAACGGCTGCTCTAAACTAAGAGCAGTTTCTCTCAAGGTTTAGTTGAGCATACTGTTAGATGTATGATTCCTCCTGTTATTGTTGTTCGGGCCGTGGAGAGGGTTTGGGCTGATAGCAACCCTGTGCACAATATAATAAAGTCCTGCCCAGTCTTGCATCATCCTTACGGTGGTTCTTTGCTTGCGCTCATTGTTGCAGCCACCGTGCAAATCTGTCTTGTAGGGACTTCCTCTCTTCTGCTGCCCTTCTACTGTACTTGCGTCTTCCTCTAGGACAGTGTTTCTCACCCTTCCTATTTCTACGACCTTTCCATACACTTCCCAATGTGTAGTGGTGGTCCCCAAAGCATAAAGTTTTTTTTTCAACTGTTATTCCATAACTGTAATTTTGCAAGTCTTATGAATCTAGTCACCCTGTGAAAGGGTTGTTCAACCAACCAAAGTGGTCACAAATCACAGGTTGAGAACTGCCATTCTAAATTAAGAGGAGTTTCTCCTGTGGTATAGCTCTGTATATTATTACACGCAAGAGTCCTGTTCTTATTTTGTTCGGGGGCTGTCGAGTGGGTTTGGCTCATAGTTGGTTCATAACAACTCTATGCACAGTATCATGAAACACTGTTCCATCCTCTAACACCCTCACACTTTTCTTTTGTTTTCACTCATTGTTGCAGTCTCTGTGCTAATCCATCTTTTGGGGGACTGCCTCTCATTTGCTGACCTTCAACTGTACCCAGATTTGTGTCTTCCTCTAGGGCAGTGGTTCTCAAACTTCCTAATGCACGACTCTTTCACACCATTCCTCATGTATTGGTGACGCCCCCTCCCCAATCATAAAATTACTTTCCTTGTTACTTTATGACTAAAATTATGCTACTGTTATGAATCAGGCCACCATGTGATATAGTCATTCTCCCCCCCACCCCCCAAAAGGCATCACGACCCACAGTTTGAGAACTGCTGTTCTACACTAAGTGGAGTTTCTTTTTAAGGTATGTTTCAGCATATTGTTAGAAGCACAAATCCTGTTCTTGTTTTTGGCTGCCTTCGAGTGGGTTTTGGCTCATAACAACCCTATGCACAATGTAATGAAACGTTGTCCTGCCCTGTGCATCCTCACGGTGGTTCTTCTGTTTGCGCTCATTGTTGCAGCCACTGTGGTAATCCATCTTGTTAGGGACTAACTCTCTATTCCTGCCCTTCCGTACCAAGATTTGTGTCTTCCTCAAGAATAGTGGTTCTCAACTTTCTGAATGCCACTACTATTTCATACCAGTCCTCATGTAGTGGTGACTCCCCAACCATAAAATATTTTCATTGCTACATCATAACTGTAATTTCGCTTCTGTTATGGATCAGGCCACCCATGTGAAAGGTTCATTAGTCTTCTAAAGGCACTGTGACACAGTTTGAGAACCACTGGTCTAAACTAAGGGGAGTTTCTCTTAAGGTCTACTTCCGCATATTCATAGACGGACAGTCCTGTTGTTATTGTTTGGTGCCTTTGAGTGTGTGCTGGCTCATAGCAACTCTATACACAATATAATGAAACGTGACCCCGTGTCGTGCCACCCTCACAGTGGTTATTTTGCTTGTTGTCATTGTTGCAACCATGGGCTAATCCAACTTTTGGGGGGCTGCCTCTCTTTTGCTGCCCCTCTACTGCCCTTTCATTCATTTCCTCATGTAGTGATGAACCCCCCAATCATAAAATTATTTTCATTGCTACTTTGTAACTTTAATTTTGCTACAGTTATGAATCAGGCCTCCACTGTGAAAGGGTCATTTGACCCCCCCCCCCAAAGGGCTCGTGACCCACAAGTTGAGAACCACTGCTCTAAACTAAGAGGAGTTTCTCTTAGGATCTACAGCACCATATTGTGAAAAGCATGAGTCCTACAGTGATTGTTGTTAGGTGTTGCCCAGTGGGTTTCGATTCTCAGCAACTCTACGCACAAGATAATGAAATGCTGCCCCGTCCTGTGCCATCCTCACAGTGGTTTCTTGTCTGCACTCATGGTTGCAGCCACTGCGCTAATCTATCATCTGGGGGTCTGCCTCTCATTTGCTGCCTTTCTGCTCTGCCAAGATTTCTGTCTTGCTCAAGGACAGTGGCTCTCAACCTTCTTATAATGCCACAGGCCTTTTATACCACTGCTCATGTAGTGGGTACAATCCCAGTCATAAATTTATCGTCATTGCTACTTCATAACTGTAATGTAGCTACTGCTATGAAGTGGGACACCCCTGTGCAAGGGTAGTTCATCACCCTAATGGAGTCATGACCCACAGGTTGAGAATCTCTGCTCCAAACTATGAAGAATGTCTCATAAGATATATTTCAGCACATTGTTAGAAGCAAAAGTCCTGTTGTTATTTTATTTAGGTGCCTTCAAGTGGGTTTTGGCTCATAGCAACTCTATGCAAAATATAACGAAATGCTCCCCCATGCTGTGCATTGCTCACAGTGGTTCTTTGCTTGCGCTGGTTGTTGCAGCCACTGAGCTATTCCAACTTGGAGGGGCTGCCTCTCCTTTGCTGCCCTTCTACTCTACCAACATTTGTGTCTTCCTCTCGGACAGTGGTTCTCAATCTTCCTAAATTCATGACCCTTTCATGCAGTTCCCAAAATAGTGGTGGACCCCCAGTCATACAAAATTTTCGCTGATATTTCATAACTGTAATTTTGCTAATCTTATGAATCAGGCAACCCTTGTGAAAGGGTCATTCAACCCACTCACTCCCCAAAAGGGTTCGTGATTCATAGGCTGAGAACCCTGCACTAAACTAAGAGGAGTTTCTCTTAAGATCTACGTCAGCATATTGTTAGAAGCTCAAGTACTTTTTGTGTTGCTGTTAGTTGCCGTCGAGTGGGTTTTGACTCTCAGCAACTCTAAGCACAAGATAATGAAACGCTGCCCCGTCCTGTGCCGTTCTCACAGTGGTTCGTTGATGGCACTCATTGTTGCAGCCACTGAGCTATTCCATCTTGTAGGGTCTGCCTCTCACTTGCTGCCCTTCTGCAGTACCACGTTTTGTGTATTCCTCTCGGGCAGTGTTTCTGAACCTTCTTAATGGCATGGCTCCTTTATACAATTCTTAATGTTGTGGTGATCCTGCAACAGTAATTTTTTTTTCATTGTTACTCCATTACTGTGATTTCACTACTGTTATGAATTGGGCAACACCTGTGAGAGGGGGTCGCGACCCACAAGTGAAGAACTACTGCTCTAAATTTAGAGGAGTTTCTCTTAAGATCTAGTTCAGCATATTGTTAGAAGTACACGTCCTGTAGTTATTGTCATTAAGTTCTGTCGAGTGGGTTTTGACTCTTAGCTGCCCTGACCTGTGCCACCCTCACCGTGCTTGTGTGCTTGGCCTCAGTGTTGCAGCCACTGTGCTAATCCAACTTGTTGGAGACTGCCGCTCTCTTCCTTCCCTTCTGTACCAGATTTGTGTCTTGCCCTAGGGAAGTGGTTCTCAACCTTCCTAATGCCACGACTCTTTCATACCATTCCTCATGTAGTGGTGATTGCCAAATCATGAAATTATTTTCATTGCTACATCATAACTCTAATTTTTCCACTTTAATGAACGGTCCACTGCCGTGAAAGGGTCATTCATCCCCCAAAAGGGGTCACGACCTTCAGTTTGAGGCCCGCTGCGCTAAACTAATAGGAGATTCTCTTAAGGTCTACTTAGGTACATTGTTAGAAAAACAAGTCCTGTTTTATTTTCTTTTGTGTTTTGACTCATAACAACTCTATGTCAATATAATGAAACACTGCCCCATCTTGTGCCATCCTTGCAGTGTTTCTTTGGCTTGTGTTTATTGTTGCAGCCACTGTGCTATCCCATCTATATTGGGGCTGAGTCTATTTTGTTGCCCTTCACCTGTATCAAGAATTGAGTCTTCTTCTTGGACAGTGGTTTTCAACATTCTTACTCACGACCCTTTCATCCAGTTCCTCATGTAGTCGTGACCAACCAACCATACAATTATTTTTGTTGCTACATCATAGCTGTAATTTTGCTACTGCTATAATTCAGGCCACCCCATGAAAGGGCTGTTTGACCCCCTAAGTAGACAAGACCCACAGGTCGAGAGCCGCTGCTCTAAACGAAGGGGAGATTCTCTTAAGGTCTTCTTCAGCATATTGTTAGAAGCACAAGTCCTGTTGTTACTGTTGTTGGGTGCAGTCTAGTGGGTTTGGCTCATAGCCACTCTCTGCACAATATAATGAAACTCTGGGGGTCTTAAAGGCTTGAAGGCAAACAGGCTGAAATCTAGCTCAGAAGCAACAAAGCCCACAGAGAAGAAACACACAAGCCTAAGTGAGCACGAGGTGTTGAAGGGATCAGGTAGCAGACACCAAAGAACAAAAACCATCATTGTGTGATCACCTCCCCCACATAAACGCTGAAGATGAATGTGTGCATAAGTATGTGTGGTGAAGAAGGCTGATGGTGGCCGGCTATCAAGCGATATAGCATCCCGGGTCTTAGAGGCTTGAAAGTAAACAAGCTGGCCCAGAAGCAACAAAGCCCACATGGAAGCATCACACCAACATGTGTGATCATGAAGGGCTGAGGGGACCAGTTTTCAAGCAACAAAGGCGGGAGGTGGGATTATATCATCGTGAATGAGGGGAGTACATGACGGGGGACCAATGCCCACCTGTAGACAACTGGACATCCCTTGCGGAGGGGTCGTGGGAAGGAGATGAGTCACTGAGGGTTCAGTATAGCAATAATGAAACTCACAACCTTCCTCTAGTTATTAAATGCTTCCTCCCCCCACCTCTCATGATCCCAATTCTACCTTGCAAACCTGGTTAGACCAGAAGATACACAGCGGTACAGACGGGAACTGGAAACACAGGGAATCCAGGACAGATGAACCCCCCAGGACCAGCGGTGAGAGTGGCGATACTGGGAGGGAAGTGGGTATAGAAATGGGAAACCGATCACAAGGATCTACATATAACTTCCCCCCTGGGAGATGGGCAACAGAAAATTGGGTGATGGGAGACGCTGTGCAGTGTAAGATAAGAGAAAATAATAATGTATAAATTATTAAGGGTTCATGAGGGAAGAGGAGCAGGGTGAGAAGGGGATAGGGGAAAGGGGAAATGAGCTGATTCCAGGAACCCAAGCGGAAAGCAAATTTTGAGAGTGATGAAGGCAACGAATGTATAAGTGTGCTTTACACAATTGGTGTATGTATGGATTGTGATGAGTTGTATGAGCCCCAATAAAATGATTTTAAAAAAGAAAAAGAAAGAAATGTCTATAAATGAATGAAGGCAACATATGTACAAAATGCCTGATGCAATCAATATGGATTGCAACAAAAGTTGTAAGAGTCTCCAATAAAAGATTTTTAATAAAAATGTATATATAATATATATTTTCCTAACTTATATAAATGATTAATAAGAATAAAATTAAGCAGCCTGGGCGTTTTATAGGAAAAAATGATAAAAGAACAAATGAGAGATTCAGCAGGAAGCAATGGATAGGAAAATATTATAAGGAAAATTTTCTCTTATATGGAATGTACATTCTCTTACACGACAACAATCAGAATATGCCGTAAGAACCTCAGACCAAATACTAGAATAAAATAGAGGAAAACATTCCCAACCCTTCAATAAAATGCTATATGCTTTCTATGATTTTCACAAAAGTTCAAATTTTTTAACAAAATATTTTGTTCATTCACATTTTTAATTATGCATAAATTTATGTCTACTTGCATTACATCTCATAAAAAGGCATAAGAATTGTTTTTGCACTGTTTAAAACTAAATAGAAGATAGTGAAGGTGAAAAATAGTTTTCGTGAATGTTGCTTTGAAATACAAATGGCATTGTCCTAAGAAATTTAAATGATTTAATTTTTTAATTCATTTTATTAGGGGCACATACAACTCTTATCACAATCCATACATACATCAGTTGTGTAAAGCACATCCGTACATTCATTGCCCTCATCATTCTCAAAACATTTGCTCTCCACTTAAGGCCTTGGCATCATGTCCTCATTTTTCTCCGCCCTCCCTGTTCCCCCCTCACTCATGAACCCTTGATAATTTGTCAGATCTTACATTTTTTGTCTCCCTTCACCCACTTTTCTGTTGTCCATCCTCCAGGGAGGAAGTTATATGTAGATCCTTGTAACTGAGGTCTCAGAGCAGCTGGGTGTGATGCAGGGGAGGCTCTGGAAGCAGCTGAAGACACTGTGGGAGTTGGCAGCCCAACAGTGAGGGTCACTGCATCCGGGGGTACCAGAAAACTGGCTGGGGTTGCTTATTCCCCTAGATGCTACCCCTGCCTTGAAGAGAACCGTAACAGAGGCCTGTAGACATGTGTCAGGAAAAGATGAGTCCTTCACTGTTTCCTCTTCCCACAAACCTTTGAGGAGAGCCTGCAGGGCAGGGGCTCGGCTCCCTGGATCCAGTCACCTGCCCTTCCCCACAGCCACACCCTCGCCAGCCCCAACTCCCCCTGCCCTGGGTTTGCTTCTTGAATCCAGAGGAGCAGCCTGGGCAAAGACCATGAAGAACCTTGTCCTTCAGGGAGCCCCTTTGATTGGGTCCCTTGTCCTGCAGAGTGTGGACACATGCACACTAACTGTTGGGGGACTCAGCTGTCACCACAGGGGCCAGGATCTGAAGAGGATGCTGGCACTGCAGGGCTTCCTGAGGGAAGCCGAGTACTTGCAGAGCTGGCTGAGCAGCCAGCAGCTGGTGGCCAGAGGAGCGAGGACTATGAGCACACCCTAGTGAGGAAGGGGCTAGGGGCAAGGAAGGTGCCCAGGAGCCGAAGGAAGACGGGTGGTGGAGGGGGGGCTGCATGCACAAGGGGCTGATGGGGAACATCAGTCTGGACTGAGGACAGCTGTGGCTTCCTATTCCCCTCTCTGCGTAGAGGGGCAAGTTCTGTGGCTGTCCAGTCTTGCCCTGCCCAGTCACTCACTGAGGTGTCTCACAACCACACCAGCTAGGGCCCCCTGGAACCCTTCTCCTCTCTTCTCAGCTCCTCTTAACCAAGTTTGCAATGTTTCAGCACCAAGTGAAGATGGGTGGCCACCAGGGGGCAGCCTGCCCCACTAGCGGAGAGCCTGCTGGAGTGGCGGCCCAGCACTGCCCCCAGGGCCCAGCAGTGGTGACAGGACCTACAGTGAGTACCAGCAGCCTGGAGCCGGGGTGAGTTTGGGGGAGGTGTTGGGCATGGGCTGGAAGGGCTTCCAGGGAGACCCTTGCTGTGCTGCGGCTCTGCCAAACCCCTGAGAGGTGAACTTGCTTTCTGTGTGCCCACATTGGGGGCCCGGGCCACGTGTTCCAGGGAGCAACTTTTGCAGCCTGGAGTTGGGACCCCTTACTTAAGCTGAGAGGCCATGTCAGACGACCTTCAGCAAAGCTCAGCCTTGGAGTTCTGGGCTTCTGGCTTCAGGGCACGGTGAGGGCAGCTGCTGGTTCTGCCCCAGCTGCAAGCAGCCTGGCTGTACCTGGCCCTTCTCGGGACTCCAGATAGCACTGGGGAAACTGGGTGCACCGAGGGCCTGGGTTACTTGCTAGAGACCACAGCTAATTAGCAGTGAAGTTGAGACCCGATATGGCCCTCACCATAAAAAGGAAGTGTTTTCTGCCCTGGTGACCCTTGGCCTTCCCTGAGGTCAAGGGTGACCATAGCAGCCATATGAAGAGTGTCAGAAGCAGGGCACAGTGACTGCCTCAACCTCCCCACTCTCCCCTGCCGGGGCTCTTCCAGTCTTGGCCTAGTGCCTCTATTGCTGGGGAGCAGACTGGAGAGTCCCCCATCCCTGCAGGACCCACAACCTTCCTATCAGTGCCAGCGGATCTGAGAAGGCACAGTCTGGCAGGGTATGACCAGGCTCCCTGGAAATGGTCCCATTGAAGATCTGGAGAGCAGACCGATTGTTTTCCTTTGATTGTGTTACAGACACCTTACAGGAGAGAAGGACGTTTATAGATCACTGTCTACAGTTTCTGACCTTCAAAGCACTCAAATCATTGCCATCGAGTCGATTTCTATCATCGAGGCCCTGTAGGACAGCACACGACGGCCCCTGTGTCGCTGAGGCTGTCACTACGGGAGCAGACAGCCGAGCCGCGTCTTTGTGATGGGTTTCAGACCACTGACCTTGCCATGAGCAGCAGCCCAAGGCATGCCTTTTTCTGACCTTGGGTTTGACTAATATATATATATATACACACATATAATGCACATATATATATGAATTTTAATATAGAGGGTTTTGTTTTAAATGGAAACATGCAGAGCAGTTTAACAATTTATACACATTTTGTTTGCAGCCCTCATAATATAACACAGCACTCTTCTTGCCTTCTCCCTGGCCCCTCCCTCCCTCCTGAACTTTGAGGGCAAATGCTCCTCTTTGCTCTGGGAAGCACTTGCCTCACAGGTGCCATGCGTTCACTTTATCAGCTCGACTGTTGCTTGGGCAGGGGTGATTCCCGGAGCTGGGCTCTGTGTTGAATTTGAAGGGCCCTGGTCTCGGGGTTCCAGCATTCCCTGTCAAACTTGTAATGCCCTCTCTTCATGAAGTCACCTTCCATTGGCTTTCAAGCTGTGCACAAGTTGCCAGTTTGAGCTCAACCAGAGCAGTTTGAGGCGGTGGCTGGGCACCATCTAACTCTCCTGGTCTCCAGGACAAGGATGGAGGGCTGTGGTGTTGGTGGTCCGTTAGTCCTGTGGACTGCTTTACTTCAGTTTTTTATTTTCTTCACTCGTCAACTCCAGATGGGGAGAGAGGGGATCCTAGTTGCTAGAGGTGGCTTTGCAATGGAGACAAACATTTTATACTAAAGTGAGATTCTTACGTGACATTTGCGTGACTGCAGCAGCCCCTGCTCATCTTCCTCCGTACTCACCCTAGCTGACCACCTTCCTGCCTCAGAGGATGGGGCACTCCCTCTGCCCGTCCACCCTCAGGTCCTCACTTTCAGTCCCACAGGATCCTGTGGTATCAATCCCCCCCCTATCAGCCCCACCCCCAGCCTACACAAGGATTACAAACCCTTGCTCCACTCAGATTCTCTGTAGCTAGTGTCACCTCCCCTGTGTTCCTCAGAGTGTGCTCTGCACCCATGAGATTATTGATTGGTTTCCACCCATAGTGACCCTGTGTGTCCCACAGGGCTTGCTCTGGGGGAAGCTCTCAGAGGGCGAAACCAGGAAGAGGAGGGGAGGGAGCAGTTGGGCAGAAGAAGCTGTGATGGACCCCACAGAGCCAGACTGCCCATGGAGGACAGGACCCTGTGGCTGTTTTCCCGAAGGGGTGCCCCTCAGGGTAGATCAATGCTCTGGAGACCCCACCACAGGTGGAGGCCCCTCGACCCCTCCTCAGTCCCGCAGTCCACACCCTCACCTACATTTGGAGCTGGGTGAGCTTCTCCTCATGGGCCGCCAGCTGCCTTTCCAAGTCCTGGTGCCAGGCATGTGGCCCTCTAAGGGGCGGATCCCTGCTCACTCCACAGTCAGGTTCTAGCAGGAGGTCCTCTCAGGAGGCCAGCCAGACCTCGGCCTGACCCAGCATTCCACGCAGCTCCTCCTAGTCCTGGCTCACCTGGCAGTGCTCCTGGTGAAGGGCCCAGGCCGTCCGGAGCTCCTGCAGCTGCCTGTCCAGCTCCCGGAGACACTGTGACCTGGGGGGCAGAGGGCTGTTGGGAGGGGCGCAGGGTGTCGCCTGGGTGGGGCAGGGCTGGGTTACCGTGGAGCAGGGAGAAGCAGGAAAGGGAGCTCTGGCCACGCACCACCCTGGCCCTAGCCCTCAGCGCGCACATCTCTGGGGCCATGACGTGGCTGGTGTCCAGCAGCTGCTACCCCGCCGGCCGCACTGCCTGGGCTCTCAGGCAGAGCTCCTGCCCCAGTGTCTCCTTGGCCCCAGCTGGCCCTTCTGAGGATATAGACTAGCGCCTGCTTCTCTTGAGCCCGAGTACTGGGTGGGGGACAGGGCATGGGAACAGGTCTCAGGGCCAGAGGGCAGAACAGGGAGGAGGCAGGGAAGAGCTGGGTGCCCCCACCCACATGGAACAGAGCGAGCCCCCATCCAGGTGGGGTGGCACATACAGCAGTTCCTGGCAGTGCCTGAGGAAGGTGTGGCCATGGGCTACCCACTCCAGCTGCTGGCCCTTCTCCCAGGCCTTCATGTTCAGGTGGCCCAGGCCTCCAGCACCTCAGCCAGCTGCCCGGCCAGGCAGTCCTTGACCACAGGGTGTACCTGGATGGCCTCCATCCCCATCTGAACCACCAACTCGTCCACAGCCACCAGCTCCCTCTGCAGCTGGCAGAGAGCAGGCTGAATGCCCCTCCACCCAGGACTCTGCAGGCCATCCTGGCTGTACCCTAGCCTAGGTCAAGCCCAGGCCCGTCACCCCCCATCCCAGAGGGGGAAGGGGCGGGCTGCAGTCCTGCCTGGGGTCAGCTGGGGGTGAGGGTTCCTCATCCATCCATTGCCTACAGAAGAGGGGTTCTTGCGGGGGGGAGGGACTGGGGCCCTCCCCTGCAGGAGGCAGTGCTGGCGCTGCAGGACCCCCACAGACACCAGGTCGTGGCCAAGGACAGCACCCTCCACCAGGACCACCTTCTGCATGTGGCCCCATAGCTCGAGCGCCGCCTTGTGGAAGTCGAGGGCACAGCGGGAAGGAGGGCCAGCAACTTTCTCCCTGAGAACAGGGCCACCTCCTTTTGAGCAAAGACTGTGGCTTGGGGATTTGTGGGGCTTTAACACGGAGGGAAATAGGACGAAGACTCTATTCCCTAACTTATAACAGGGAGAATCTGGAAAGCTGGTATTCCACGGTAGGAAAGCCTCTACTTTGGTAAGTTAGAGGTAAAGTCCAAGTACATTATCCTGCTTTAAAAATCATTCCCACGGATTCTCCGTTAACAGCTAGGCTGCCATAATGTGAGCACATGGCTGATTGTATCTCTGTGTAGAAGCAGATATGATCCTTTTGCCCTCTCTTCCCCCCGTAACACCCAGCCCCCCTTGTAGCTTCCCCCAATGCAGGTATTAGCTTTCCTCACCTTGGTGAGCTCAAGTACAGGGGCCTTACGATAGATACCGCCCACCTTGTGACCATATCACTACTGAAGAGGTGTGTCTCCAGGCTCCCTATACACGTCCCAAGATCGCAAAGGTTCCACTTCTCCCAGTTCCACGTGGTCCATCAAAGGAGCTGAAGTGAGCATGCCTAATAAAACATGTCTGACTCTGTATTGTATTCTCTCGCCCCTGTCTTTCCTGTCCTCTGTGACTTTACCGTGACCTTTACCTATTATCATCGCTGTACATTCGCGCCTTCTGGCCCTTAGGTAGTTAGAAGATGGATGGTTTCCTCTGATCACAGCAGGTTCCTGATGAGGCCCGGGGGCCACAGGCAGGGCCCGAGGGAGGCAAGGGTCTTGACACGCATGTTGGGTGGAAGGCAAAAAGATGGGGAGCCCTGAGCACATGAGGACGGCGGCTCAGGGAGCGAGTGGGCTGCCTGTCAGGGGGTCTGCCTGTAGCACCTCCAAAAGTCAGTGAGGAGAGGGCTGGCCCCGGGGCCACCCAGCCCCAGGATTTCGGTTGCAGGACCTGTCAGGTGCTCAGTGCACTGAGACACCAGATCCCGCGAAAGGAGGGTGTGGGGAGGGGCGGCAGGGATCTCTAAGAGTGGCGGTCAGCAAGAAGACCAGCAGGGCCTGTGCCCCCAACGGAACTGCGGCCCGTGCTCAGGGAGCATTGGGAGAGCCCACTTCGTGGTCCTGCCACAAGGAGTGACCTGCGCTGAACGACTCCAAACTGGGGGCAGGAAGGAGCGTGGTTGGACGGGGAAGGCTGATTGATGCTGGGAGCTGGAGTCAGCCATGCCCCTTCATACAAACATGTGCACACGAGAATACACACAGAAGTATGCATGCACACACCCACATGCCCACCCCTACACATGAGCACACACACACACGCACACACATGCACACACATCTGGGGTAGGCCCCTGTGTCCCGAACCCCTTGGCTGTCACTGGCCTGTCCCTCTGGGCACCCACCTCTGTGCGGGCTTTCATTGCCTTGTCCAGCCTCACCCATGTGGCCACAACGCCGCTCCTGTGGACTTGACTCTGGGCCATGGAGCTGGGTAGGCGAGTTCCAGGGCACCTGCCAGCTCCCTCAGGGCCTGTACCCTGGCAGCCCCACACTCTGCCCTTTCTCCCGGAAGACCTTGAACTTCTCTTCCAGCATGTGCCAAAGGTGGGGCTGGAGAGGGTCAATGTGGATGGAATTCAGGGAGCTCCTAAAACTCACGAAAGTGCCAGCTGGCCCCAACAGCTCCCACATTCCTCAGCCCTGGTTCTAGAACTCTGCAGGGCATCTCCTGCCCCCTCAGCCCACCCAGCATCTACCCTACCCTCCGTTCCTCCATCCACTTTCCCAGCACGACTCACTTCCACACCCTCCAGGTCCTGCCCACACTGTCTCTGGAGAGGACCCGGGTTCAGGAAACCCAGGGCAGCCCCAGGCTGACCCAGGTCACAGTACAAGCTACTGCGTTTCCAGCCCAGATGGAGCTTAGGCGAGATAACGATTTGCCCATGATCCTAGCCCAGAGGCTGGCCCGGAGTCTCAGGGGCCCTGCATTTGCTGCATGCAAGAACCATGGAGGGGTGCAGCTTCTACCTTTGAAGGGTGTGCAGTCTCCTCCAAACACACAGCATGGCTGGGTGGCACACAACGTGGCTACCTGCGGAGTGCCGGGCTTTAGAATGACCCCACCTGCTGACTCATGGGGATCCTCCAGAGGGTTTGCAAGCCAGTAAATCTTTCCAAGAGCAGGGAACCTCTTCTTTCTCCTGAGGAGCAGTTAGTGGGACTGAACCAGGCAACAGCCCAACACTTCCCAAGCAGGCCTCCTGGAGCATCGTTAGAGCAAGGGGTAAACTGCTAGTGATAATGGGCTCCTGGGCGGAGAGTTTGCAGAAAGGCCTGAAGCGCTGAGCAAGATCTCAGGACGGTGGCCCTCTGGGAGCTTAGGACAAGTTCTAAACCCAGCCAGGAAGCTGAAGGGCTGACCAGACAGAAGCTGAGGGGGAGGAATGAGCATGCTGGGATAACTGCTGATCCCCGGCTGGGGGCAGGGCTTCCTGGTTGGAGCTGTGGGAGCTTACTCAGGCCAGACCCCACCTGCTCTGAGACGCTGAGGCCACCCTCAAAGTTCACAGCCAACTGTCTCACGTGCTCGTCCATATCCAGGTGGGTGCCTGGGGGAGGGGATGGCTTCTGCAAGTGCTGCCACCCCAGGCCCAGAGTCCCACCCTCAATGCCCGGGTCCTTGGCCACCATGCTGTCTCAGGAGAAAGCCACAAGCCTCCCAGATGCTGTGTCCCACTGGGTAGAGGCCCCCCTGAGGAGACATGGATCGCACCAATGAATCACACAATCTGCCCTGACCCCTTGAGGCCTTGTCACCCCCCACTATCATCACCCCAGTGCCACTTCCCACTCTGGACTAGAGTGCATAGGTATTAGCAAGAGATAAAACTCACAACACATGGAACCCAGGAACAGGAATGGGAATAGAGATACCAAAAGGGTAGGGGGAAGAGGGGTAGAGGATGGGAGGAAGGAGAACCGATAGCAATGAATGACATATAACTGCACACCCCTCGCAGGGAGAGGAGCAACAGAAAGCTGAGGATAAAAGAGACAATGGTCGATGTGAGATATGAAAATAATAACAATCTATAATCTATCAAGGAACCACGAGTGGGGGAGGAGGAAAAAAGGGGGAGCTGATCCCAAGGGCTCAATAGAAAGTAAATGTCTAGAAAAGAATGATGGCAATATACGTATGACTATGTCAGATACAATTGGGGTATGGATTGTAAAAAGAGTTGTAAGAGCCCTCAATAAGGACACACTGAGGATGATGAAATACACCACTGAAAACCTTATACTAATCATTTATACACTGTCAGGTAGTGGAGGACTAGTAAAACTAGGCAGAACCTTGTCAGAGAGAGGACCAGATGACGAACACTTTTGGTCAGATTAAAGGGGAGGATCAGTGACAAAGAGCCAGGCCGTTTGCAGGATGCATGGCCACGGGAGCTGCAACGATGGGTTCAAACATCAGAAAGAAATGAGGGTGGTCCAGGACTGGCAAGCCTTTCCTTGTCCTGTACATTGGGGTTGCTTTGAAGCAGACCAACTGGACAGCACCTACCAACAAGACCAACCGAGGAAGAGGAAGCCACTATGGTCCCAGAAACAGACATCACTAGGACGTGTCAGGAGACTTTTATAAAGGTAACCAATGGCCTGGCCCTTCATCACAGAATGCTGGGGAGGCACCATTGTCCTGGTTTACCAGACGTTCCCCAGATAAATTACTGTCCAGCTGCCCATAGGAAGGAGAAATACCTATAGACATGACGGAAGGGAGGTTCACTCCGCTATGGGAATGTGCTAATCTGTGCACTGAAATGTTGAAATCCACAGACACACGTGTATAAAAGAGAGTTGTAATTAAATATTAAATGCACATCAAGAAAACTTCCCTAAAAGATCTTTTTAATCTCATAAGCCCACCATTATGCCATAGGCCCCCCAGAATTCACAAGCATCTACAAAGGAGATGGAAATGAGGCTGACTGCTATTAAGAGCAAAGTCAGAGAAAGCAAAATAATCTCATATTTGGTGGGCATCTGCATATAGCTGGGGAGCACCCAAAGCTGTTTCGCGTAGATAATGTGACTTCTGCTCAGATATGTCTGAGTGTACGTGAGGTTTGGAAGGAGTAGCATTTAACTGGCTAAGGCATCATCTCACTTTACTGAATTTCAAAATCAAGATGCTCAAGAACTTGCAATGCTAAAGTGACCAATGCATGAATCATTCCGCCCTTCAATTAACACCACCTGTGCAACTTGGACATTTGGCGTGATAAGCTAAGAATATGAGTGAGCATAACCTGTTGTGAAAAACAGGAAGATACAGAAAGCTCCACTGTTTAATGTAATTATTGTATACGGGAACCTGCAGGATGTAAAATTTCCCATCAACAACTGATGATGGAAAATGATAATGCTCCTTAACCCACCCCCCCAAAAAAAAAACTCATGTGGAGGCACTCTAGAAATGAAAAACGTAATCTGCGTGAGGCAACACTGAAGTCAGCCTATGAAACGCGGCATGTTAAGATTTCCTTCCCATTCAAATAGTTGAAAATCTAAGGCATGAGCTGAGAATAGTAAAACTGTTTGATGCTCCATAATCGGTGCAGGGGAAACACCAGAATAATTGCCTCTTCCTTAATATACTTGAATCTGCTGGAGTTACATTTGGAGGTGAGATATGGGAAACTGTTTGAATTACAATAGTATGGAAGTAAAAGCAATTTTACACTGTGAGAAGCTCAAGTGTTTTCATTGGAATCAGTTGTCTGAATGACACCCACCTGGAGCTTTTTTTTTTTTCTTCAGTTGTAGCTTATGATTCTGTGTCTTCTCTTCTGCAGGCTAGGTTTTCAGGGTATTGACTGCTCTTTCTAGACTTTTGACAAACCTTTAGTCTGCAGGTTTAAGGTCTGGTGCTGGCTGCAATTTTGCCTATGGGAAGGAGAGGGACACAGAATCAAAGGGTTTATTCAGATGGTCTATGTGTCCTAACGTAGAAGTCAGACAGAACAGTCTGGTTACTGTAGTTGCCATCCGCCTGGGACTGGGTTTTGCCTGCAGAAGAATGATAGGGATAAAAGTGATGCAAACAGAAGCAAGCATCTTTAATATTTTGATGCGTTCAGACTCCAGCCTAGACACTGATCCTTTCTGGGGACATTATATGCAGTCTCCCCTGACTCCAAAACAGTTCTGAGGAGTCGGTGATTGTGACTGAGTAGGGGTCACTGTCTAGATATCACACGTCGTAGGTTCACATGAGGGCTATTCCACATCAAGCGGTGTCTTAGTGTGCCTCAATCAATTTTTCCACCCAAATCCCTAGGATTCTGAAGTTCCTAGTACCCTGTGTCCTGCAGTCCCTTTTACCCAATAACCCTGGTGTTTATACTTTATAACCACCTTTTCATTTGTGGAGATTAAAAAAAATTTTGTTATTAAATAATGTGGTTTATGGAAATTGAAAAAATAAGCCATTAGAAACTTATTTGACTGAAAAAAATAATGCCAGTTTGCAAGGAAATGTCTGGATAGGCTGAGTAGGCAATAATAGAGCCGGCTCAAAGTTGGCAGTCAAGCACTTGCTTCATTGAATGTATGTCACTATCCACAGTGTTGGAAGTAAATTGGCGTCATGAAACAGGTTCCTGAAAGGTCCCCAAATCACTATTCCAAGGATTTAAACCATACTTTCCCCCATTCCATTTAACCTCCAGATCATTCAAGCTTTTAAAAAACAGGTCAATTTCACATTCAGTTCATCAGCCCACAACTCAATTGGCTCATATCAGTTCAAAGACCCAGAAAACACAATCTCTGAGTTGTTCTGTGTTATAGTTATGATGAGCTGCATTATGACCATCTGCTTCTTTTTCTTTTTTTAGATAGTTTACCATAAGTAGCATGCACTCATGCTATACCACACACCTCTGATGCCATTGTAGCTGTAAGTTTATATCCAATGTATTCAAGACCCACAGACTGATGACGGTGAGATATGTAAAACCAGGGGGTGGGAGTCACCCATCCAGAGATTTTTCATTTTTTTTAATATTAACTAAGACACTCAATATTGGTTTCTCTTGTTAGTTTTTTAAAATTTTTTAAAAAGATGCTCAGTTACTGTTTTGTTGGGATTTTTATATTTTGTGTTTGTTTTTATATTTACCTCTTTTGTATAGGTAGGGAATTTATAGGGAAATATGTACTGTATGGAATAAATTTTAAGAACTAAAATATATTTTATTTTAAATAAATTAACGGATCTTTGATCTTACAGCTAAATCACTGATTATATATTTGCAGAGCCGACTTAAAGGATGAAAGAAAATTCTATCAAGGGTGTTACTTTTGACTTCAAAGCCTTTTAAATAAAGTCTTTTAACTACCTGTGGAAAAAAATATAAGAAAAAAAAAAGCTAGAATCATGAGGTATTTGACTTCGGTCAGGACTGCCTCTTGACAAAATCGTCGGGATGGGATCGGACATAACTGAGAACTGAGTACCTTTCATCCAAACAGTTACTGTGGGTAGATTCCAAGTCATGGAACTACCAGGTGTGCAGAGCCAAACTGAACCGAGTGATATAGGGCCTGCTAGGCTGTGTGAGGTTACAAAAGCAGACCACCAGGTCTGCCTTCTGAGGTACCACGATATGGGTTCAGATGATCGTTTAAGTTATGAATTGAGCACTTAACTGTTTGTGCCACCCAGAGATGGCATGGAGGAAAATAGCTTTTCACTGTTTAGTGTCTTTCCCAAACGGAAACGGGTGCTTACTTGTGTCCTGCCTTTTCTTATATTACTTGGGTTAGTCTGAGTACAGTAGAGAAATAAATCCACTGAAACTGAAATGTATAAAATAGAGCTTTAGATAAAGGGTAAATGCACATGGAGAAAAAAATCCCAAACTTGTGCAGCCCAAGTCTACAAGTCCAACATTAGCGCATATGTCACACCCCAATCCACTATGTCCTCCTCCATCTTAACAAACACATGCAGTGATGGTAGCTGCAGGTGGAAAGAACTGCCCATCTGGGTTTCTGAGGTTGTTAACTCTTTACTGGAATTAAAAGCGCCTTTGGTGCGCCTGGAGCGGCTGTTGTTTGTAACCACTCAGCCACGAGGGCTCCATCTCCTTGTGCAGGACTACTCGTGATTTATTATCTACTCCAATGCCGATCAAAGGGTGGTACATGGGTCGGTGATAATCTGTGACCTGTTTAAAATCTGTCCATTTGTGGCTAGGTACAGAAAGGAAGGTCAGGGTGCAGGTCACTGCTCTGTCATGTAAAGGGCAATGCCGCAGCAGGGTTTCTAGAGTAAGGACACACTGAAGATGATGAAATACACCACTGAAAACCTTATGCTAATCATGGAACCACTGTCAGGTAGTGGAGGACTAGTAAACCAAGGCAGAACCTTGTCAGAGAGAGGGCCAGATGACGAACCCTTCTGGTCAGATTAAAGGAGAGGGCCAGTGACAAAGAGCCAGGCCGTTTGCAAGACGCATGGCCACGGGGGCTGCAAAGATGGGTTCAAACATCAGAAAGATATGAGGGTGGCCCAGGACTGGCAGAATCATAGTGACCCTATAGGACAGGGTACAACTGCCCCTGTGGGTTTCCCAGACTGTCACTCTTGACAGGAGTCGACACCCTCATATTTCTCCCAAGGAGTGGCTGGGGGTTTAAGACTACTGTCTTTTGGTTAACAGCCCAAAAGTACCAGGGCCTCTAGAACTGCAGAATCCCAGGTCCCACCCTGAACCCACAAAATCAGAATCTGCCTCCCACCCTGATTTCCAGGAACCTGGGTAAGTGCATGCATGTGAAAGTTTAAGAAATACTGCCTTAGAAACCATTACTTTCCTGATCAACTTCCTCCTGCCAGGGGTGCAGAAATGGAATTCCATTGGGCCATGCTCCCCTAGAAGCATATTGAGGTCTCAGTGCTCCTATATCCTGCCTGTCGTCCAGATTTCCTGATTCTCACCTGGACTGTGGTCCCTACAGAAGGGTATTGGTGAGTCCTCAGTATGAACAGCCCCAAATTAGGTCTAGAGACACAGCTCCCATTTCAGAGTAGTAGAATCCAGAGTTTACTGTAGAATTAATGACTTTTACTGGCTTGGGGTAGGGTCTAGTGGGAAACGTGTTTCAGCAAGAGATAATATGTATTCCAGATGTACACAATGAGTTTGTCTTGAGACATATTTATGCCTGTAGTTGTTATGGAGTCTCTTTATATCCCATGCAATGTTAATCTTTTTGAAAATTTATATTTGCTTTCTATTACCCAGATATATAAGTGATTTATAGCTAGGTCTGATGGATTGGAATCAGATGACCAAGCCTGGATTAACCATGGGTCCTGGTGACCATTAGTCAGTTCTTTCTGTTAATGATATTTTCACCTGAGTGAATGCATTCAAGACTTTTCTTCTCTTAAGATAAATAAGCAGGTGGGTATCATTTTGCTATGCTGGCACTTCCTTGTGCTGTTTTAAGTTCACCCAGCAATTTTTAAAAAGACAGACATATTGAAACTGTCATACACTGAATAATTCATGTGGAAAAATGGGGGGAGTGCTAAATAGAGGTGACTCGTGGTACAGTCTTATTTACTGCTTGTTAGAAGGTACTGTGATCTTGTATACATAAACACTAGAAACCAGAAGAGAGGAAATGGTGGCTCCATGGCACAATTCTCACTAGTCATGAAGGAAATTTGGGTTTGATTCTTGGCCAGTGTGCCTCCTGTTACAGCTACCACCTATCTGCTAGTGGAGGCTGGCATATTACTATGATGCTGAACAGATTTCAGCAACGGTTTCAGCCTACAGTCAGACTAGGAGGGAAGGCCTGGTGACCTCCTTTCAGACATCAGCCACTGAAAACCCCCCAGCTGACAAGGGGTCAAATCTACAACCCACTGAAGGAACGGGGCAGGACCAGTGGGCATTGTGTTCTGTAGCGCATGGAGACCGCATGAGTCAGGAGCTGACTGACTTGAAGGCAATGGGCCGCAGCACTCTCTCGGAAGGCAGTGGTTGGAACACATAGGTGTCCTTCATGTGGCCCCATGATCATCAAGCCTAAGTCACACAACCAACTCCGGGAAATGAAAGATACCCAGGGTACCAGGAATATTTGAAGGACCTGGTGTAAATTGGTTCAGTCCAGGGGAGTTCTGGAAGCCACCGAGGTAAGCTTCCTGCTGAAACCACTAACTTAGCCCAGTGCAAGTGGATGGGTGTCTGCGCATGCACCCAGCCACCATTAGTGTTTTGTTGTTGTTGTTGTTGTTGCTGCTGTTCACGTCCATAGAGTCGATGCCAATTCACAGTGAGCCTATATGACAGGGTAGAATTCCCCCTGTGAGTTTCTGACACTGTGACTCTTTATGGGAGTAAAAAAAGCCTCATCTTTCTCTTGAGGAGTGGCTGGTGGTTTTGAATGGTTGATCTTGCTGTTAGTCCATTGCGTAACCAGGTGCTGTCAATTTGGTTCCAACTCATGACCACTCTATGTGCAGCAGAACAAAACAGCACGCTTCCCTGCGCCATTCTCACAGCCATTCCTACATTTGAGCCACTGTGTCAACCCATCTTGTGGAGGTTTGTCCTCCTTTTGGCTTGGCCAAGATGCTGCCCTTCTCCAGGGACTGGTCCCTCCTGATAACACCCAAAGTACATGAAGCCAAGTGTCACCATCCTCGCTTCTAAGAATCAATCTGGCTGTAGTTCTTCCAACATAGATTTGTTTGTTCTCCTAGAAGTTCTTTGGTGTATTCAATATTCCTCACAAAGACCGTATTTCAAATGCATCAATTCTTCTCTTGGGACTTCCTTATGCATTTTCCAGCTTCCACATGAAAATAATCATGCCTTGAGTCAAGATGCTCCTGGGTTCTTAAGGTGACAAATTTTCTCAATGCAATTTGTCCAGTGATTTCTTGACAGATGTTTCCATGAGCGCTGGTTGTGGATTGGTCCAAGTAAGATGAAATGCTTCACCATTTCTATCTTTTCTCTGTTTCTCATGTTGCTTATTGGTCTAGTGGTGAGGATTCTTGTTCTCTTAACCTCGAGTTGTAATCCATACTGAAGACTATCATCTTTGAACTTCATCAGTAAGTGCTTCTACTCCTCTTCCCTTGCAGCAAGCAAGGTGAGTCGCCTGCATATCTCAGGCTGTTCTCAAGTCTTCCTCCAATCCTGAAGTCTCCAATTCAGCCATTCAAAACTCAAAACAGCTCAATGCCATGGAAGTCAGGTCAATTCTGACTACAGCAACCCTGTAGGCCAGGGAAGAACCTCCCGGAAGGTTTCCAAGACTGTAATCTTTCTCACTTGGGATAGCTGGTGAATTCCAAGTGCCGTCCTATTGATTAGCAGTCATGCTTAACCAAGACCCTACCTGGATTCCAAGTGTGACCTAGCAGCCACAGTTTTCTTCCGAGACCAACGGGGTTGTTAGGTGTGAATTCTCCACCCACGGTGGTCCAGCAGACCTGCTCAGTATTCACCCAGGTGCAAAATCCATCAAGAGGATGCATTGTCATTACTTTTTTAATCATGTAACACACCCAGGTGTAGCAGCAACCCAGCTTTCTAATATCTCCCTGGTTTTGATAAATATGTCACATTCCCTGATAACTCTTCCAAATCCTTTAATATCCCGCAGCTCAGTCCCTGATGTCTGGCTGTAACAAAATGTGTGAAGGGAGACCAAATGCCAATAAATTCTCCCTGTCTGCCTCAACTCAGCACATAATCAGCTCCAAGGTAAATGCATGGTAAGTCAGCTATGCGCTGGCGGGGTGGGGAAGAGGGTGGGATGAACCCCCTTTCAGTTTTGTCTTCTTATGGAGCTGACCAAAAGGACTTCTAATTTCAGTCTATTAGGAGAGTGAGAGTTAGGGGTCCCCCCACCCCCATTTTTTCCTTTCCCTTTTTGTCCCTTTCCCCTTGGAAGATCAGCCTGCTCTGCTGTTCTGAAAGGGTTGTCTGCTTTATGCTTCACTCTCCACTCCATTAAATCACCTTTCCTCACATTAAATACAGGTCTTCAGGGTGGTCAGAGAGCTTCGCTCTGAGGGATGATGTTATAATGAGGACGACATGTATGAAATATCATTTTTCAGCTCAATCCCAGGCAGACCACGGGGAAGCATGAATGGGGAGGGGGAGAGGTGTACCTCACTTTAGACAAGAGTCAGGCTTCTGAGAGGGCAGTCTCAACCTGGATGGCTGCAGAAGGCTTCTTTACCTCAATCACTCATTCATTCAAACAGCTTGCTACTTACTTATTAAGTGCCAGGCCTTGGGACTCTTTCAGTGAACAAAAGAGACAAAAATCCCTCTTCTGTCAAGAAGCTTCCATACACAGAGGCATTCAAACCCTTCCTGGGGAATGTGTTTAAAGTCCAATTTACATGAAAGCAGAGGAAGAGCCTGATGTGAGGGACTTCAGACACCCACACACACAAATCATCCAGGAGACACTATTCACTGGAGTTAAATAATTTTTTATTTTTTTCCCCATGAGCTCTCTTTTTTTTTTCTTTCTGAGAGCAATTGTCCTTGGAAGCGATTAGCTGTTATCACTGTCTAACACCTTAGTGTGTATTTATTAATTGGCTCCTTTTCCTGCCTAGATAGGAGGGGCCTCCAGGGCTGCTAAAAGACAGAAAAATCCCCAAAAGGCAGCAACAAGAGATGCAGAAGACAATTGTGGCCCGTGTTTCTCATTTGAGTCTCTGGGGGGCCATTTGGTAAAGATGCAGATTACACACACACACTGCCCCGCCGCCCCCACCCAATATGGCCCTACTAAATAAGGATCCTACCCCACCATCTGTCCGGGAGCCCCTGAACTGGCCCTTCCCATGAAACAAGCCAGGGCCATTGAAAGTGAATCTTTAGGCAAAAGACCAGTGACTTAGGCTTTCCAAACCAGGATAAAGCCCATTTGCTAAGCACTTGCATATTAAAACCAAAAGGTTGATGCTTCAAACCCACCCACAGGTTCCTAAGAAAGCAGGCCTGACAATCTGATACTGAAAGGTCACAGTCTTGAAAAGGATCCCTGGTGACATATTGTCCTGCTACCCATAAGGCCAGCAGTTCAAAACTACCAGCTGCTCCGAGAGAGAGAGCTGAGGCTTTCTACTGTAAAGATGTATAGTCTCAGAAACCTACCAGGGCAATTATACTCCGTTGCCATGAGTCAGAATTGACTCAATGGCAGTAAGTGAGTGGATGGGCTGGAATTGATTTACACCAACTAACACCAAGAACAACTATTTTGGGCGGCAGTGCCATTCTTCTCCTTTATCTAGAATCTGAACTCTCAGCGTCATTAACAATTTAGACAACAGACAAATAATAATAAACTACAGAAGGATAAAGAAAAGCTAACGAAGTTACTTCTGTTTGAGGTTTAGTTGTGTTTTTAGCAAAAAATATGAAATATGAAGGGACTTGCTGAAATTAAATATAAACCTATTTTGCAACCCCAAGTCTTTCTTGCCAAAAAATAATGTCTCACAATAGGAATGGCCTCTGCACTGCCAAGAAAGCATGGCTTCTGTGTTGGATCAGATCAAGATAGCTATAATACCCTGTATTGAGATCACAAAAGAATGTAATGCAGTGCCTTGTAGACAGTCTCATGTACATACACAAAATATTTTCTAAGAGTCTTCAGGAGGCTGTGCTACAGCCTAAGTAGGCTGAATTGCAGCCTAAAACAGAGAGAGATCCATCTCAAAGAGATGTGGGGATAGGCTTTCATAAAATGGAGTGCATCATGTAATCCAGTGCAAGGGAAACCCAGTAAGTTTGGGAAGGAACTGCATTGGCTTGGACTAAACAGCCAGAGATTGTGCCACATAAAAAGAAGGAAGACAATTGATAAAGCAACCCAGACATTATTGTGGAAAAGGAAAAGAGACTTAGAAGACAATCAAAAGCTACAAGGAACCTCTCTCAGGGAGAATGTCCTGTGGCTTCAACTTGTGTGCTCTGGGGGATATTCGGCAGTCACATATAAAATTGTGTATTCAATTTAATCCCTTTAAGGGATTTATTCATGGGCCGTCACCCCAACTATCCTGACAAAAAATCTATCTTGAAAATCACCCTGCAGTGAGGAAGTTAAAGGTAAGAACATGGTACGATCACATGGAGGAAAATTGGGGAGCCAATGCAACAGCAAGAACCAAGGCCCTAGACCTATGAACCAAAGCAAACCCGTCTTGCCCGGTCTTGCTGCCTTAGCAGCTTTGGTCAATGCCATGTGGAGCGGAGTTGAGCTGCCCTGGTCAAACCTTCCTCAAATTACAGAATTGTGAGCAAATAACACACTGAGTGGGATTGAAAGTCACTAGGCAGCAGTAGGTAAGTAAAACATATGGGTCTACTATTACCTATCTGTAAAAAGTCTTTGGCAACTGGTTTATGGAAGACCCAGGCCCTGATTACCTCCCATAAACGTGTATTCTTTATCATAGCCACGGATGCTCATGAAAACATGACAGTTGTGCTCAGGAGAGGAAAAGGCGGGATAAGAACTGAGAAAGACGGTCATGTGACCTGGATATTGCTTGAACACTCCATTCTCCTCGGTGTCTTGGAAGAAGTAGAGGGATGAGAACCTAAAGCTGTAAACATTGTGTGGATTAGAAACATGTTAAGTTTGGGGTGAGGGCAGAAGGTGCAGTTTTAGTCCTATAAAGAGTTCCAGTCTCTAAAACCCACATGGGGAGTGTTACCCTGTCCTATAGGGTCACTGTGAGTCTAAAGGGATTCAACAGCAGTGAGGTTATTTGTTTTTAGATTCGTTGGCTGATTTGTTTCATGGCTGAGGAAAGTGGAACCCAGAGAGGTGAGATGCCTTGCCAAGGATATACAGTGAACGACTGGCAAAGCCAGGGTGGGAACCCAGGCCACCCACTCTGGAGTCTGGCCCTCCCCGACTTTTGACCCAGCCTCTCAGGAGCTCTGATTTATCACAAGTAATTTTCCCCGATGTATTTCGTCATCCTCAGTGTGTCCTTAGTCTAGAATCCCTGCTATGCGCTTTGCCCTTTACATGACATTGCTGGAATTGGAAATAGCAGTGACCTGCCCTCTGACCTTCTTTTCTGTACCTAGCTACAAATGGACAGATTTTAAACAGTTCACAGTTTATCACCGGCCCATGTACCACCCTGGGAGCAGCATTAGGGTAGATAATAAATCACGAGTAGTCCTGCACAAGGAGATGGAACCCTCGTGGCTGAGTGGTTACAAACACCAACCGCTCCAGGTGCAAAAAAGGCACTTTTAATTCCAGTAAAGAGGTAACAACCTCAGAAACCCAGATGGGCAGTTCATTCCGCCTGTAGCCAACCTCACTGCATGTGTTTGTTAAGATGTTGGAGGACACAGTGGATTGAGGTGTGACAAATGCGCTGATGTTGGACTTGTAGACTTGGGCTGCACTGGTTTGGGATTTTTTCTCCATGTACTCTAATGTACTCAGACTAACCCAAGTAATATAAGAAAATGCAGGACACAAATAAGCACCCGTTTCCGTTTAGGAAAGTCACTAAACAGTGAAAAGCTATTTTCCTCCATGCCATCTCTGGGTGACACAAACAGTTAAGTGCTCAATTCATAACTTAAACGATCATCTGAACCCATACCGTGGTACCTCAGAAGGCAGACCTGGTGGTTTGCTTTTGAACCCTCACAGAGCCTTGCAGCCCCTATCTCACAAGGTTCAGTTTGGCTCTGCACACCTGGTAGTTCCATGACTTGGAATCTACCCAACAGTAACAGTTTGGATGCAAGTATACTCAGTCCTGAGTTATGACCGGCCCCATCCTGACGATTCTGTCATGAGGCAGTTCTGACCGAAGTCAAATACCTCATGATACTAGCTTTTCTTTTCTTATTTTTTTCCACAGGTAGTTAAAAGACTTTATTAGGAAGGCTTTGAAGTCAAAAGTGACACTCTTGATAGAATTTTCTTTCATCCTTTAAGTCGGCTCTGCAAATATATAATCAGTGATTTAGCTGTAAGATCAAAGATACGTTAATTTATTTAAGATAAAATATATATTAGTTCTTAAACTTTATTCCATAAAGTACATATTTCCCTATAAATTCCCTACTTATACAAAAGAGGTAAAAAATAAAAACAAACACAAAATATAAAATCTCCAACAAAACAGTAACTGGGCATCTTTTTAAAAATTGTAAAAAACTAACAAGAGAAACTAATGTGTGTATTTGTTAATATTAAAAAAAGTGAAAAATCTCTGGATGGGGGACTCCCACCCCCTAGCTTTATATATCTCACCTTCATCAGTCTGTGGGGCTTGAATACTATGGATATAAACTTACAGCTACAATGGCATTAGAGGTGTGTGGTATAGCATGAGTGCATGCTACTTATGATAAACTATCTAAAAACAGAAAGTGAAGCAGACGGTCATAATGCAGCTCATCATAAGTGTAATACAGCACAACTCAGAGATTGTGTTTTCTGGGTCTTTGAACTGATATGAGCCAATTGAGATGTGGGCTGATGAACTGAATGTGAAATTGACCTGTTTTTTAAAAGCTTGAATGATCTGGAGGTTAAATGGAATGGGGGAAAGTATGGTTTAAATCCTTGGAATAGTGATTTGGGGACCTTTCAGGAACCTGTTTCATGATGCCAATTTACTTCCAACACTGTGGATAGTGACACACATTCAATGAAGCAAGTTCTTGACTGCCAACTTTGAGCCGGCTCTATTACTGCCTACGCAGCCTCTCCAGCCATTTCCTTGCAAACTGGCATATTTTTTTAGCCAAGTAAGCTTCTAGTGGCTTATTTTTTCAATTTCCATAAACCACATTATTTAATAACAATTTTTAATCTCCACAAATGAAAATGTGGTTATAAAGTATAAACACCAGGGTTATTGGGTAAAAGGGACTGCAGGACACAGGGTACTAGGAAATTCAGAAGCCTAGGGATTTGGGTGGAAACACTGATTGAGGCACACTAAGACACCGCTTGACGTGGAATAGCCCTCATGTGGACCTACGACGTGTGATATCTAGGCAGTGAGCCCTCCTACACAGTCACAATCACCGACTCCTCAGAACTGTTTTGGAGTCAGGGGAGACTGCATATAATGTCCCCAGAAAGGATCAGTGTCTAGGCTGGAGTCTGAACGCATCAATATATTAAAGATACTTGCTTCTGTTTGCATCACTTTTATCCCTATCATTCTTCTCCTGCAGCCAAAACTCAGTCCCAGGCGGATGGCAATTACAGTAACCACACTGTTCTGTCTGACTTCTACGTTAGGACACATAGACCATCTGAATAAACCCTTTGATTCTGTGTCCCTCTCCTTCCCATAGACAAAAGTGCAGCCAGCACCAGACCTTAAACCTGCAGACTAAAGGTTTGTCAAAAGTCTAGAAAGAGCAGTCAATACCCTGAAAACCTAGCCTGCAGAAGAGAAGACACAGAATCAAAACCTACAACTGAAAAAAAAAAAAAAGCTCCAGGTGGGTGTCATTCAGACAACCAATTCCAATGAAAACACTTGAGCTTCTCACAGTGTAAAATTGCTTTTACTTCTATACTATTGTAATTCAAACAGTTTCCCATATCTCACCTCCAAATGTAACTCCAGCAGATTCAAGTATATTAAGGAAGAGGCAATTATTCTGGTGTTTTCTCTGCACCGATTATGGAGCATCAAACAGTTTTACTATTCTCAGCTCATGCCTTAGATTTTCAACTATTTGAATGTGAAGGAAATCTTAACATGCCGCGTTTCACTGGCTGCCTTCTGTGTTGCCTCACCCAGATTTACGTTTTTCATTTTGAGAGTGCCTCAACATGGTTTTTTTTGTTTGTTTGTTTTGTTTGGTTAAGGGGCATTGTCATTTTCCATCTTCAGATACATATGGGAAATTTTACATCCTGCATGTTCCCGTATACAATAATTACATTAAACAGTGGAGCTTTCTGTATCTTCCTGTTTTTCACAAAAGGTTATGCTCACTCATATTGTTAGCTTATCATGCCAAATGTCCAAAATGCACAGGTGGTGTTAATTGAAGGGCGGAATGATTCATGCATTGGTCACTTTAGCATTGCAAGTTCTTGAGCATCTTGATTTTGAAATTCAGTAAAGTGAGATGATGCCTTAGCCAGTTAAATGTTACTCCTTCCAAACTTCACGTACACTCAGACATATCTGAGCAGAAGCCACATTATCTACGTGAAACAGCTTTGGGTGCTCCCCAGCTATATGCAGATGCCCACCAAATATGAGATTATTTTGCTTTCTCTGACTTTGCTCTTAATAGCAGTCAGCCTCATTCCATCTCTTTTGTAGATGGTTGTGGATTCTGGGGGGCCTATTGCATAATGGTGGGCTTATGAGATTAAAAAGATCTTTTAGGGAAGTTTTCTTGATGTGCATTTAATATTTAATTACAACTCTCTTTTATACACGTGTGTCTGTGGATTTCAACATTTCAGTGAACAGATTAGCACATTCCCATAGCGGAGTGAACCTCCCTTCCGTCATCTGGTCCCAAGTATTCTTGATATTGGTCAGGAGTGTTACCTGGAGTTGTCTCAGCAGGTTTCCTGCCATGGGCAGTAGAGCTACCACAGTGGTCAGCACAGCAGTTCTCGCTGACCAGGCACTGCAGTCCTTATCCAGGCTCCTGTCCTCACTTCTTTCTTCACTTGGTCCAGAGCTGATGGGTCCTTAGCATTCCTGCAGGTCAGCTTTCTCCCTGAGGTTAGTTTTATGTCTGGACTCACACTGACTCTCCCTCACTGTGAAAAACTTTGGAGGTAGAGAGTGCTACAACTTGAAGACAATCTGAATTGGGTACAGTGGAAGGAAGTATGATCTATAGATATAGATAATTATATAGATATTATATTGAGATATATTCTGCAATAAAATACTGATTAAGAAAGAAATCTGCCTGAAAGACAATGAAGGTATTGAACAGAGTGTAGGCTTCACTCTTTCCACATGAAGAGAAAGATACTTAAAGCAGACTTCTATTCAAAATAATCGAAGCAAGAAAGTAAAAGTTATTTGTCCCATGTAAAGGAGGGAATTGTCAAGTCAATTCTTTTTGATGGGTGTCTGTGATGTGTGTGATAGGAAAGCTTACAGCTGTTGGCAATTGTTGAACATGATGATAATCTAAGGCCACTGAATCATTCATGAAAAGAATTGTTGAAAATTTATTTTGTTGCCTATACATGTACCATGAGAAAAATAAATTAAAAATGAAAGATAATTTCTTCATGCATAATCAGAAACTGATGGAAAGTCTTGCTGGTACAACACTTCAAAACACTAGCTAAAATATTGAGCTGGAAAAGAGATTATGATATAAGCCAGAAATTTGAAATTAAAAAATTGTTAGCAATGGAATAGTCTTTATTTAATTATTTTCTCATTTTTTTCTCCAAAACCATTTTATTTGGTGCTTATAATCATATCAATTCTTAGTTTAAGTGCATCAAGCAGCATTGAACAATTGTTACCAGAATCAGTTTCAAAACACCCCCTTCCTTCTTGAACTCCTTGGCATTAGCTCCCTTTTATCCCCGCCACCCCCTACTGTAGGCCCCAGAATCTCTTATTCTCTTTGCTATCTCGATATGTTCATCAATTCTGGGTGTCATCTAATGTAAAACAGATAAACAAAGAACAAAAATTCAAGAATGTTACCGCCCATGACAAAAATACATCTGAGATAAACCCAAATAGGAATTGGAAATTGAAGAAGCAGGCAGTCCAAGTGCAGTCTGCTGCCCTTCCCCAGAGTCCATCACAGACCCAGGTGTGCTTAGGACCAAATGTGTCAGGCTGGCTACTGGAATGTGATGACCTTGCTGTCTGACTGCCTTTCCCAAGGCTTCTGGATCTAAAAATACTCTTTAGTAGCTGGCATCCTACAACACACCTACCTTCTTCTGAACATAAGCCAACATTCCCCAAACTGATTGTTACATACATTACATGGAATATACAAAACAACAACAACAAAACCATATCACTGCCTTCCAGTAGATTCCACTTTATAGCACAGCCTTCCAGTAGATTCCACCTTATAGCACAACCTTATTTCTCTATCTCTGCTGTTGAGGAGGGAACACTGTTCTTCACTTTCAGCACAAAGGAGGGATGCTTGCAAACCTCCATTCCTGCACTGGCCACAGTGTGAAACCACTGGCTGTGGAGACTGGTGCCCATTCCTGATGATGAGCCGGCTCTGTCTCTTCTCTCTGTGAGAAAACTATTGCATCCAATGCCTGTGAATAAGGTGTGCTTTTTCTGGTGACCTCAGACATTGGTTGAACGGAAATATTCTGTTAAGTCGTCCTTACACTATAATAGAAGGGGAAAATGCAAATGGATGGAAGAATAAGGTTATTTTTATCAAGCTACTTTGTAAATTGAAGCACAACCAGAAAAAATATCTTTAAAAGGAAAACCATTAACATGTTAATAAATATAAACAATATCATAAATGATGTCACAGAAAAGATGAGATTATTAACCTAAAAACACAATGTAGGAAATTCTATGAAGACCATGGTAATGGGGAAAAAACAATTCCTGACAATAGTATTAAATATGTTTAAACAAAATACAGAAAATAAACTAAGGAACATAAGCAACCAAAATAAGATTCAAATTGGAAACACAATTAACGTAACTCACTGGCACTGACTCATAGTGACTGTCTAGAGTAGAGTAAATCTGCCTCTTAGAGTTTTAGGCACTGTAAAACTTTTTTAATTGAGAAATTGGCAATTTTATTATGAAATATGTAATAGATAATATATCGATGTTAGATTTCTTATTTAATTTTCAATATTATTTTGTTAAAATAATTTTGAAAGTATTCAAAATAAAAATATTTTAAAACATTTTTTCAAAACTAATATGTTTTAACATTTTATTTCTTTCAAACAAAAACCTTTTTATCAAGACCTAATCCAGACATCATTCCATTCTACAGTTAAATTGTATCCAGCAGTGTTTTAGAGTTAGAAAACATGTTTTTTCCTTCTTCAACTCCTATTAACTCCCCCATCTCTCTTGCTGAAACCCCCAGGAACCCTTATTCTGTAGAGTCACCCACCCTGTGCTTCATACATTAAGAAACATATAAAAATATATGAGGATCAAAAGTGCTACCAACAATAACAAAACACAGCAGAAATAATCCCTTAAATTTGTAAAAATCACATAAAATGTTAAAACCCAGATTCAGCACAAAATTCATAAAAGGAGAGATCAAGTGAAAAGTTTTAACCGTCAAAGTCAGATGTGTCACTCTGAAATTCTATAGTCATCTCTCCAATACTCTCTGATCACCAGCTTTTTCCACTCCTCAGTTACGGTCAGAGGGAAATCACAGGAGGTGTATTCCCTGTGGAGATCCTGCAAATGTATTTTGAGCTTCCACTGTCATCCATGGCCTTCTGCATGCCAGAATCTCACAAGTTAAGCTCTGATACTATTTAAAAATTTTTGTTTTTTAAGCTCTGATACTATTGGCTTCTTTGGATTTGGATTATATAATTTACATTCCTTGTAAATCTTTTTAAAGCCTCATCTGTCTCCCTTGGAGTGGCTGATGCTTTTGAACTGCTTACCTTGTACTTAGCATCCCAATGTGAAATCCACTATGCCACCAGGGTAGTGGAGTTGTAAATAACCTTTATTTGCATATATTATATATTAGTTATTTATTATACTTTGTTCTCCTGATTGAAAAACATATAGCTGTAATTTAATTAGGACTGGTACATTTATTAAATTTTAAATGTTAAATAATTTTAAAATTATTTAACATTTAAAATTTTAAAAAACGGTTTCAGATTATTTTAGGTAATTACACTTAGCTGACCATTCTGCACCTCAGGCCATCAAAGATGCTGGGTGTTTTTGAGTCACTTTTACTCATGAAGACTTACAGCAAATAAGTAAACTTCCAAGTCCTGAACCATCCTCACTTGCTCTTAAGTTTGATACCATTTTTGCAGCCACTCTGTCTGTGCTTCTAACTGAGCGTTTTCCTCTGTTTTGCTGACACTCTACCAAACAGGATGTCCTTTCTCTAGGAACCAGTTGCCCTGATCACAGATTCAAAATACGTGTGAAGTCACACTATTCTCAGTTCTAAAAAGCATTCTGAGATATGAGTGTGGAATGTCCTCCTCTTATGACACATTTGCTTTCTTTTGGAAATCAAAGTTTTCATTCCAACAAGCGTTCACTTCCTTGGGACTCCAATGAGTAATCTTACAAAGGAGTCCGCGAACCAGACAGCTCATTCCAGTTCACCTGTTCCCCTCTGTGCCTGGAACACTTGTTTTTGCATCAAGGGAGACAGTGGAGAGCAAGCATTATGAAGGATATGCCACAAGTTTAGCCCCAGAAGTCACCCATTTATTTTCTCAGACTTAGAGATCTTTAGTCAATTATCACACACAGTGCACAGGGAGCATTGTAGAAAGAACTCCAGAGGCCTGCCCGGGCTGTAATAGATCAGCGAGCTCAGGACATTTGTAATCATGCTTTGCACTCATGAATCTGTGCATGCCTGTATTTCATTGTCAACAGATTTTGAGTAACAGATAGGATGAGAATGACCATGATAATCAGTTTGTAGAGAAGGAAAATCGGTCATACAAGATGAGTATGAAGGATCAGAGTAACTTTAATATTTGTTCCTCCGTTCAAGTATGCAGGGAGGAAATTAAAAAGCCTGTAAATTTAGAGGTGAGTGGAGAGAAAATAAATTGTCCCTGGTGTGGCTGAGAGGTAAGAGAGGAAACCCTCATTCAACAGGAAATCCTCCCTGTCATTCATGTGTCTGTCTAGGACTGGGTGTGTGTGTTCAGTGGGTCCTGCACGCCCCCTGCTGCCCAATGTGTTCCCTGCAGGGGAGGCTTGTGTCGGCTCACACTGACTTCCCTCACTGTTCCTTGCACAGGAATACATGGCGGTGTCCTTAGCAGTCACGGAGCTCAGCTGCAGGGAGAACTGATTCCTCCTTGTGTCTCTGGTGATGGAAAGTCGGCTCAGGAATGACGGGTTATAATCTGTACCACCATCATAATCTCTGTATCTCATCCACCACAGTCCTTTCTCTCAGGTCTGGCAGATCCAGTTCCAGTCGTAACCAATGCTGGTGATGGAGACACCAGAGACAGTGCAGGTGAGGGACAGCTTCTGGGAGAGTTTCACCAGTGCTGGCCCTGACTCCTGAGGCGGCACCTGGGACAGGACGCCTGTAAATAAAAATAATTGGAATATGTCAGTCACTTGCAGTTACAACCATCCCCATAGAATCAACACTGATATATGAGACCCTCAGGTTGGGGAACTGTCACCAGGCACAGAACTCACAGAAATGGCATCTTTAGACCACAGTTCTGCTTTCCCAAGGGACCCACAGCCCTGTCAGAAGAGAACTGATAGCTTTCAGTACCCAAGGCTGGGATTTTAACCTAGTGCCTGCAGAATGATTTGCATAGGAGGGAACCCTGTGTTTATCAATAGAGGTTCTTTTGTTTCTTCTGAGGCCATTGTAGGGTAATTCTTCTTTTGAACTTATTTGTGTGTTAGGCTGCAATGAGAGATCTCTTTTCCTAAGAGGTGTGTGTGAATGGCCAAAGGAAAACCCAGCATTTCTGAGCCCAGTGTTCTCTCCCTCCAGCCTTCATTGCTCCTGCCCTGACTGAGGCTCCCGTATATCCTGTGTGTCGAGGACTGGACAGTATGGAATTATCCTGTGTGTCGAGGACTGGGCAGTATGGAGTTCCTTGAAACCATCAGGTCCACCCGAGAGTATCATCATTGCCCCACACTCTCCAACACCCATGTCTTCTTTAGACACTGATGCTGTGAGGCAGAACTATGGGCTGTCACTCTACGTGCCAAAGCCTCTCTCGACCCTTACAGGAAGTTGGAAGCTGCTTAAGGCTAAAGGGCATGCTCACATTCAGGTCTTTGTGAGAGGAAGCCGGCACACCTGGTTGAGACGCCATCTAGGTCAGATGGGCTTGATTCAGCCAATGGGTTTAACCAGTATGGTCGACCACGCCTCCCAACTGGGGCCCTGAAAATGCCCAAAACTTTGAGACTACGCCTCTCTCCCAGCAGACACTATGCAGTTCAGTGCCTCCCGGCGCTTAATAATTTAAGTATAAATTATTTCAGGAATTGTAAAATCATGCTTTGTTTTGAGTTGTTTTCTCTTCAAAAGATATTTGGCGTCAGATGTGCACACGTACAGTTTCAACCAACTGGAATTTGGGGAAAAATACAACAGTGGAGAGAAACGGAATGTGTTGAAAGAAGCACATTGAGGGCAGAATTTAATGACATTGAGAGAACACTGGGCCTTCTGGGATTGATTTCAACTTATCCCAAGTTTGATGTGTTTCTCCCTGTCTTCTCAGGAAGAACGATGGATTTTCATTTTCAGGGCAGGAAAATAAGAGATATTTGAACTGCCCTTCCGGAGGAGTTCCCGGAGAGGCTCTCGGCTTGGGTAAATTGGGAAAGTCTAGACACAAGAGGAAACAAGCACTCAGCACCCCTGTCCTTGCTCCCATGGCAAAAACTTTGTCCCCTGTACCCTGAGCTCCCTCTGCTGCCCTCTTGGTCTCCTGACGCTTGAGATGTTTGTCCACATTCCTTTCACCGTGCCTCCTGGTACTTTTCCCACATAATACATGCCAGTGTCTCCAGGTTTCAGATTATTGCTAAAACATGCTTAGCTGGCTGAGCTATCATGGTTGCAGTGTGTTGATTTTGAAGACGGGGCTGTTGCTAAAATTGTCATCACTAGGCTTCTTTGCCACATAACACACGCTTTGTTTCCCAGAGCCTGATAGATCTAGAAACTTGCTATCTGCAGACATGGCAGTGAGACATAGCCCTCTGAGAAAGCTTTCTGAGCCCATCACTGGTCTGTAGCAGCTCTACCTGCACTATTACACCTAGGAGTACAGAGGAGATCTAATTTAAAAGAGTTCTAAGATGAAAAGCACTGTGTTTGATGTTCAAGGTGCTCACAGGGTAAGACATCCATGTCACCAAGAAGAATCCAGAAGGGTGTCACCGCCACAGGTATCTCTGATCAACATGGGAAGAATATGAGTTTGAGTTGTGCTGCCATATTTTACACTGCAGGTGATCCACGTGTGCTGTGTTTGTAGAAGCAGAAGGTTGGCTCCGAGTAGGAAAGGCTGAGCAATGGCCCCTGGAGGGGATGTTCCTGACCCGCGTTCTGTGATTCAATCTCTCCTCTTCATCATTCACACTGACTGTGGACAAACAAGTCCTCCCTGAAAACCATGGGCAGTTTGGTAGAAATGCACGTGGTTGGCCTGAGCTGTGAGCCACAATGAAGGAAATTCCCGAGGATGCCATTTTCCTTGGTGACCTTCTTTCTTGGTAGCTCCATCCTATCCTAAGGACAAGGTTAGTCTATGAGAGATTCAGGCTATTGGGTAAAGTGAGGGTAAAATGATGACTATTTCTGAGCATCCACTTCTCTTAAAAAATAACAAAATGACATTTTATTGATAATTTATCCACATAATATACAATTCAGTAATTCAACCATATCAAAAGGGTTGTATAATCCTTACCACAATCAATTTTACATTATTTTCTCCCCCATAATCATTATCATTTATGTAACTTTTTATTTTGCAAAAATATACACAAGAAAGCAGTTACCAATTCAACAACTTCTACATGTGTGCTTCGGTGCCACTGACCATTCTTTTTATGTTGTACAACTATTATTTTTATTCTTCTGTGAATTGCTACACACCCATTAAAATGAATTCACTGTCCCCTAAGCAAAAATTCTTCCTCCTTCACGCACAGTAAAAAGTTTGGTTTCTTTTTAAAAATAATTTTCTTGATATAATTTTCACACTTCCCTTGTTAAACCAGACCTAAAAAGAGTTCCGTATGCATCATCACAATCAGCTCTAATGTTTCCTCCTGCCTCCCGCACCCTCTGATCACTCCCCAATTACCTTCTCCCTCCCCTTCCAGATAAACCATTGCCTCAGTGGTTGTCTTTATGTATCCACTTCTTCTGTGCTCCAAACAGGAAACAAATAACAGAAACTATAAACAAATACAGAAAGATAGAATAATAGCGCTGGAGGCTCAGGGAATCCAGGGTGGACGATACCTTCAGGACCAGGGGCGTGAGGGGCAAGGCTGGGAGAGTGGAGGGTGAGTGGGTTGGAAAGGGGGAACTGATTAAAAGGATCCACATGTGACCTCCTCCCTGAGAGATGGACTGCAGAGAAGGCGGGGAAGGGAGACTCCGGATAGGGCAAGATATAACAAAATAACAATCTGTGGATTATCAAGGGCTCATGAGGGAGGGGGAAGCAGGGACGGTGGGGAAGAAAAAGAGGACCTGATGCAGAGGGCTTAAGTGGAGAGCAAATGCTTTGAGAGTGATCAGGGAAAAGAATGTACGGATGTGCTTTATACAATTGATGCATGTATATGTGTGGATTGAGATAAGAGTTGTATGAGCCCCTAATAAAATGTACAAAAAAGAAAGAAAATGATTAGGGCAAAGAATATACAGATGTACTTTATACAATTGATGTATGTATATGCATGGATTGTGATAAGAGTTGTATGAGCCCCTAATAAAATATTTTAAAAATAAATAAATAAAGCATACAAAAAAGGGGGGAGCACCCACTTCTCTTCTCATTTCGTCCTCCTCATCTACCTTGGTGGTTGTGGAGTCTCACCTGTCACTTTCCAGGTACTCGATAGAAGTGCCCATGGTTTGTGACAAGATTTAGCTAGATCAGTGCTCTAGGTGATCTTATTCTGAGGACAGGATCTTATAACATGGCTCTGCACAATCCTCGCCTTCATGGGGAGATCACTAAAGATAAGGGCATTAGAGCAAAGTGTGGTGAAGAAAGCAAATGGCGCAAGGCTATCGATTATCTGGGGTCTTAAAGATCTTGTCATCAAACAAGCACCAGTCTAAGTGAGGCGTCAAGTAAGTCCACACTGAAGAAGCACATCAGCCTGTGTGATCCAAAGATGGTGACAACAAAATACAAATATGATGAAGGGAAAAGTTTCAGAGCTACAATTGTGAACCTCCAATTTGTTAAAGGCTAAGTGGACAGTGGGAACTCAAAGTCCATCTGGAGAATATCTAGTCATATTAGGCATTTGGCAGATCCTCTTGACAAGCTTTATTATCAGACAGAGATGACTGCAAACTTGATCATAGTGGATCAGACCATGGCATAATATGATACTTGGTCAGTTGACCTACCTCTTGACCCAACCTGAATTTGCTCTAGGGTCAAGTATTTCTCACTTGTTCTACAACAGATCCCCACTCACCTCTGGACTTTAAAATACTGAAGGTGAACTTTCCTTTCTTACTCTTTACTTTCATTTTTATAATGTTTTTATTCTCTTCCTGCTGTTTTGTTTTTGTGTTTTATTGTTTCTATGTGTTTTATTGTTTCTATTGGGTTTCCAAGTGTGTTAAGCACAGAAGGAGTGGATACTTAGAGACAATAACTGATACATTGGTCTGGGGCATGTGGGGAGCAAAGGAGTCAGGAGGGTGAGGGGATTTGGGGAGCAAGCAATGAATGCAAGAGGGGGAGGGAACATAAGAATTTGTTATGATATAGGTATATATATATTTACAATTCTTTTAAAAAGTGATTTAACTATGCAAGTGTATTACATGTGAATATTATATTAAAAACCCCTACATTAAAAGCCATCAAGAAGGCAAGGCCCAGGATGATGTAGAATAGCTGCTGCTTCAGAGAGGGGTTTCTGCATAACCGAGGATGAGGCTCCCAAACCCAGTCCCAATGCCGGCTCCAGAGACACCACTCCAACTGTTCCAGTCCCGGCTCCAATGAGCTTGGCTGCTATGTCAATGTCCCTTGAGATGGTGCTGACTAGAAGCTTCGACAAGGGATCAGTGAGGTCAGGGAATATGGGACTCTCGAGCTGATGAAGTGCTCATCTGTCAGTGTCTCCAGTTATTTCGGCACCTACACAGACAAGGGTCGAGTCAACAACTGGGAGGTGTTCCTGACCAGGGAAAGGGTGGAGATTAATTTGGTGCAGGCATACATTTTCAGGGGATGAGGAGTAGTGTCAGGGGAGTTGCTCTTGGTGCAGAGAAGATAGACAGCTCTACACCTATTCTTGATATGACTGAATTATTGAATTGAAGCATATGTACATGAAGTTCCAATAAAATTGTTTTAAGGAAGAATGTTGTCTGTTACTTATGCAGACCTTCAGATAGGGCTTTGGTTAACAGGCTCATGGCCAAGAGTCTCTCTTTGTGAATAAAATTCTATCAGCACATGGCTATGTCCTTCTCTACTGCTTGCTGCTATTTTCACACTCCATCAGTTGGGTTCAGTAATAGTCTCCAAGAGTATATGACCAGTGGAATCATAAAGTATGATTTTCAGGCCTTTTTCAAAAAAGAAATTTGCTGATCCTTGATCTAGGGGAAGAGTCAGGAAGAAAAACAGCAAGACTTTCGGAAATATATAATTTTAAACTATAATGATTATTTGACAGAATATAATATTTTAAAATTTTTACTTGAATGGATAGGTAAGAACTACCTACCATGGTTGTACAGTGGTGACTTGCCCAGTAGTTAAATGAAAAGTCAATCATTCAGACCCAGCAACTGCTCTGTGGGAGAAATTTTTGGTAGAATAACCTCATAAGGAACTACAGGCTTGGTATTCTTATATGAGAAGTTCTCATCTGTCCTATAGGATTACTAGGAGTTGGAAATGATCAGTTTTAGCAGACTTTTAGTTTGGGTGAAAAGCAACTTTTTTCAATATATCATACTTGAATAAATGACACCAATTTTCAAACCACCAACTTTACAGCCATTAGTTGAGTCCTTAACAGTTAGCACTACCCAGGAACTTCACTGAGTCTGCCTGAAAGCTATTCGACTGTGGCAGTTAAGTGATTTCCTGTCAACTTGCAAAGGAATGAACTCTAGCCTGTCAATCAGTTTGCAGCTAAATGACCTAATTTGGAGGTGCAAATAAGATAAACATCTCACTAGAGGCCACATACATTCTCTCCATGCGAGGCATTCCTGTTCACAAGTCACATGGAGCTACGCAAATAGCAGCCAGAGCCTTGGAGCTGGAGGAGTCCCATGGAAACCCATGTTAGCACTAAGATGCTTTCAAGGCCACTGGATCCACAAGACCTTCCACCCACTAACTAGCCTGTGATCTGCCTGTACTCAGCGTTGTTGCATATGTTGCATGAATCGAGAGGAATTTACAGATTGGTGTCAGACATATGGACTACTATTGGACTTATAAGTTTGATCTGTCCTGGGCTGGTATGCTTTCTCAATTTACAATTGCTGCTTCTATAAAGGTCTTTCTATACACATAGAAGTGCCTATGAATTGATTTCTACAATCCACCCAGACTAACATACTGACCTCAAGACATATGCTGATCACCCCTGACAGAGTAATATACACTCCCTGTAGAACAAGCTCATTTGTTTGTTTTCCTCTCCAACAGAATGTTTTCTCTTCTTACAACTTTGAATCCACAAATATTAAGGGTAGGCACTGAATCATAAACAATATAGATTCCAATTGGGAAACTATGAGATGAAGAACCCTGGATCAAAGTAAGAAACCTGACTTGAAACTCCCTCTCCAAATGCTCCAGAGTCAGAATGCTTCCTTCTTTTCAGGCCCTTACAGCACCCTACAATACACAGCTCCCTCCCTGCATGGGCGGTTCGTATCTGTACTCACACTGACTTCCCTCCGTGTGTCTTACCCACCGTAATACATGGAATTGTGATTGACTTTTAGACTGTCCATTCGCTGATACAGTGTGTTCTTGACAATGTTTCTAGAGATGGTACACCAGCCTTCACGGAATCTACATAATATGCGATAGCAACAGTACTAATATGTGAAACCCACTGTAGGCCTGGAGCATGACTGATACAGGTCACAGCAGTGCTACTGAAAGTGAATCCAGAGATTGCACAAAAGAATCTCAAAGACATCTTAAGCTCCCTGAAGTCTCCTTCAGACCCAGCCGGTTGCACATTAGTGTTGACACTTGCAAACACAGAATATGCTGGTCATGAAAACCATGACATATTTCCAGTCTCCTGCTCCACACACTAGCTCTCAATAAAATGACTTGTTAAAATACCTGAGTGAGACAAGTCTGTGTTCATACAAACTACTGAATGAGCTTACCTGGGGACTCTGGTACTGAGGATCTTTTCCCAGAGCTGTATGGTTGGGAATGGTGTGGATTTTATTAGCAGAAGGGGGGGGGCGGTATTTGCATATCTTCCTAATATACAGTGGCAACTATGGCTGAATATTTTCAAAATGCTCACTGTTCCACCTTAAACGTAAATGAGTCTCCCAGAAGGATTCATTGGGATTATTACTTGGAAATGGTTCCTTATTATGTGATTGCGATACACAGAATACAGTCCTGTTCATATTGTTTCATACACAATAAGCGATTTATATATAGCTGATTTAAGACAGTATGTATGCTCATTTGCTTAACATATTTCACTCAATTTATTTCATTTATGTGGCAATAGACCCATAAGTTTATATCTAGTCAGCATGAATTGATTTTAATGCTTAACATCTTAGAGAAGGAACACGCATATACTACAATTTATCTCTTTTTAGACATTTAGGTTATTTCTCATTTCTGGTTTTATAATGAAAGTTACTATTTGGGTTGAAATAAAAGAGAAGAGAAAAAAGCATTCACATTAATATTACAAGAAATCACAGTAACAGACATGGCCTTACAGTAAACTTTTCTTCAACACAATTGTAATATTAACAATAAATATCATATTTTTAGTGAGAGCGTTCCCATTAGGACAGAAACACACCAAAGTCTTAACTTTGCTAGAGAAGATGTCTTAGATGACATTGGAACTGCATAAAGATTTTTCTAAAATATTTAATAGTTTAAAGCCTCTTGTGTCAAAGTCAATAGGATCTCCCAGAAGCACAGACTTACGACAATACTTGTTTTATTGCAGAACAGAGAGTATGTTGTAGGACAACAGTTGCTAAAGGATGGTTTTGGGTCCAGAAGCCCTGGGAAAGGTAGTCAATCTGCAAGATCTTCACGTTCAAGTAGCCAGGATCCCACATTTGGTCCTAAAATAATAGTAGAATTTCCAATTCTACTTTCACATCCCTTGTCCTTTGGTTAATCTCTTCATTTTTTCATATGCTATAATTATATAATAATGTATGGCTAGTACTCTTGTTTTAAGAGTGATTTTAGTGCAATTAAACAAATAATATATTGAATATAGACTTTACTTATTCCATTGATAATACTGTTCATATTTCAAGGCTCTGAATTATATGAAAATCACTTTTCCTTTTCAATATTTTAAAGTGTAATTTGAAATGTTGCTGTACCCACAGATTTCCATCAGTTGTGCCCGGCTATCAAAAGAGATAGTTACTGGGGTCTTAAAGGCTTGAAGATAAACAAGCGGCCATCTAGCTCAGAAGCAACAAAGCCCACATGGAAGAACACACCAGCCTGTGTGATCACGTGGTCCCGAAGGGATCAGTTATCAGGCATCAAAGAACAAAAAAATCATATCATTGGCTGCACATCTCCATGATACGATCGCCGAAGACAAACGGGTGCATAAGCAAATGTGGTGAAGAAAGATGATGGTGCCCAGCTATCAAAAGAGATAGTGTCTGAGGTCTTAAAGGCTTGAAGGTGAACAAGCGGCCATCTAGCTCAGAAGCAACAAAGCCCACATGGAAGAAGCACACCTGCCTGTGCGATCACGAGGTGTCAAATGGACCAGGTATAAGGCATCATGCAAAAAATATATATATACCATAGTCAATGAAGGGGGAAGTGCAGAGTGGATACCCAAAGCCCATTTGTTGGCCACTGGAGATCCCCTCACAGAATGGGTTAAGGAGAGGAGATGGGTGAGTCAGGGTGCCATGTAGTACCGATGAAGAACGCAGCTTTCCTCCAGATGCTGGATGCTTCCTCCCCCCAACTACCATGATCTGAATTCTACCTTGCAGGACTGGGTAGGGCAGAGGTTGCACACTGGTGCATATGGGAGCTGGAGGCACAGGGAATCCAGGGTGGATGATATCTTCAGGACCAGGGATGTGAGGGGCGATACTGGGAGAGTAGAGGATGAGTGGGTTGGAAAGGGGGAACCGATTACAAGCATCCACATGTGACCTTCTCCCTGGGAGACAGACAGCAGAGAATGGGGGAAGGGAGACTCCAGATAGGGCAAGATATGACAAAATAACAATCTATAAATTATCAAGGGCTCATGAGGGAGGGGGGAGTGGGGAGGGAGGGGAAAAAAGAGGACTTGATACAAAGGGCTTAAGTGGAGAGCAAATGCTTTGAAAATGATTAGGGCAAAGAATGTACGGATGTGCTTTATACAATTGATGTATGTATATGTATGGATTGTGATAAGAGTTGTATGAGCCCCTAATAAAATGTGAAAAAAAAGATTTCCATCAGTTTCTGACGATGTGTGAACAAATATATCTGTCATTTATTTTAAATTTTTCTCATTGCACATATATATTCAAAAATATTTTCAACATACGTTTCATGCATAATTCAGTGGCATGAGATTTATCATTGCTTCAATGATTACCAACATCTGTTAATTTCCTGTCACACTTAACAGAAATTGCGGAAAGAACTCCGACTTAACCCTTCCACACTACCATGGAATAAATTACTCTATCAATTTCTTGTTTCACTTGTTTTGAATAGAATTCTGATTTAAGTACTTTTCCTCTTCCTCTGGAAAGAAAGCAACCTAAACTCTGTTCAATGCCCCATTGTCTTTAAGCCAGATTTTTGAAATCAGTATTTTATTGTGGCATATCTCTCTATCTCAATCTCTATATAAACATCTATAGATCATACTTCCTGACACTGGAAACAATTCATAGAGCTTGAAACTTGTAGCACTCTCTACATCCAAAGCTGTTCACCGTGAGGGAGAGTCAGTGTGAGACCAAACATAAAACAAAACTCCGGGAGAAAGCTATCTGCAGGCATGCTAAGGACCCATCAGCTCTGGACCAAGTGAAGAAAGAAGTGAGGACAGGAGCCTGGATAAGGACTGCAGTGCCTGGTCAGCTAGAACTGCTGCGCTGACCACTATGTTAGCTCTACTGCCCATGGCAGGAAACCTGCTGAGACAACTCCAGGTAACACTCCTGACAATAGTCTGAACACTTAGGGCCAGAGAAAATGTTGATGTGCGACCCACAGAAGTTGGAAGACAGTGTAAGCCCAGCAAACACCTCTCCTGTATGTGATGGGATGCTGTCAACAGGGGGTTCTCAGAATACATTGACCCAAAACCCACCCCGGGTACTAATTCATGGGTGGAAAACTGAGCTTCTTATTTCTGTGGTTTCTTTTAGCCTCACAAATAGCCCTGCTGTTAGGAAACCTTTTCATTCCAACTCTAAATATAGAAAATAACATTGAAGTATTTTTTACCTCTTTCCAAATATTGTAAAATGTATTGGGGGGAAGAAGAATTTGGGATGATATACACTTTTTCCCCTGTGTGTTCAGATGTACAAAAAGATTCAGGTTGACCTGGTCTTGATTCCAAAGCATGGTGAGGATAAAGATTGTCTTGAATTTCAATAGATCATTTGGGTACTTTTGATGGGAATGCACATGAAGTTACATTGAACATGAAATCTGCACAGATATTCATGTGATTGGTACAGTGAAGACCTCAGAGAGAAGACTGTGTTCTCCCAAGGACTCCACCAGCATCACTTTAATAGTCTGAGTCCCAGAGCTACAAGCTCCATTCAACCCTTTCCACCTTTAAATACAAGTGCACCTACCACATGCAAATACCAGTCCCATAAAATCACAGCATGCATGTACTTAAATTCATATTCCTTCGCAAACTGGAGAGTATTTTCTGGGTGTAACGATTCTTATCCACATGATCATGAATTGTGTGTGGGTTTTCCTCTTTCTGGTGGCGACGCCGGAAGGTAAGTGCTTCAGGGATTCACACATGAAGTCTGGGGATGCAGCATCTGACCACATGACTCACTGTGTTTCTCTTTATCCCCAGGTGTCCTGGCCCAGGTACAGGTACTGGAGTCAAGCCCTGGACTGGTGAAGCCCTCACAGACCTTGTCTCTTACCTGTGCCGTCTCTGGATTCTCTTTAACCAGCAATAATATGCACTGGATTCGCCAGGTTCCAGGAAAGGGACTGAAATGGGTTGGGGTGATGTGGAGTAATAGGAGCACAGACTATAATCCAGCTCTGCAGTCCCGAGTCAGCATCACCAGGGACACCTCCAAGGGCGACGTTTATTTAAAACTGAGCTCCGTGAATCCTGAGGACACAGCTATGTATTACTGTGCTAGAGACACAGTGATGGGAATTCAGTGTGAGCCCAAACACAAACCTTAGTACATCAGGCATGGTTTCAGCAGATGTGAAAGACAAGTCAGTGATGTTTTCCTCTCAAAAGCTGTGGTTTCCCCACCTTGTCAGCACCTCTCTAGGGACCACCAAGCACAGATTCTAGGGAACCTTCATGTATCTGAACCTGCCATCTTTTCGGTGAAATAGGATTTGTCTGTTTCACCTTTCAATAGTAATAGGTATCAACGAGATCTCAGTGTACAATTCAGAGGATTAGCAAGAGCTGTGTGTTGTCAAAGTTAGAAATAATTAAAAAAAAACCTCACTGTCATCGAGTTGATGGCAATTTATGGTGGCACCCTGTGGGTTTCTGAGATTCTAACTGCTTATGGGAGTAGAAAACCCTGTCTTTCTTCTTTGGAGTGGGCATTGGCATGCAGATCTCAGCGCAACACATGACCACTATGCCACCAGCCTTGTTATAAAAATATTAATGCAGAAAAAATTCTCATGTGAGCCCAAAATTGTCTCCAAGCCATCAGGTAGATGTTCAATGTTTTCATTCCAGTGAATGCTCTCAAGTGTACATTATGTAATGACTTGAACTTACAATGATCTGGACCATAATTGTATACGTTGATATTGTTAGGCACCCTTGAGCTGGCTTCATATCACAGAGACCCGTGTTCAACAGGATGAAATGCTGCCCGGAAGTGCACTCAGAATCATTCCTCTGTTTGACTCATCGTTGCAGCCTTTGTGACAATCCGCCTCCTTGAAAGTCTCTCTCCTTTTCATTGACAGTCTAATCTACCAAGCACAAGACCATTCTCCGGGTTCTGGTTCCTCCTAACAACATGCCCAAATAAGTGAGATAAAGTTTTATCTGAATGCTTCCAAGAAGCATCCAAGATGTGCTTATTCCAAGATAGACCTGCTTGTCCTTCAGGCAGCCTGTGATATATTTAATATTATTCTCTAGCACCAAAACCCAAATGCATCAATTCTTCTTTGATATTTCTTCTAGGGTAATTGGCCTTTATTAGAGTCACTCTTGGTTATCACAACTGTGGTTGCTGTTTCAGGCAATAGAGATAACGTTCAGGTTGTTACTAAAATCACACAATGTATAGCACAGCATCCTACAATAAATACTCAAGGATCAAAATTCAGCAGTAGTGCCGACATTGAAGAAATCTATATCATCTTAACTCTGGTCAACATGAAGAGAAATGTTCATCTTCAGAAAGTAAAGGTCGGTACGTGTAAATTATACTTAGGTGAACCTGGACCACAAAACTATGTAGCACAATGATTAAATGCTCAAGTTTTAGCCAAAAGATTGGCAGTTTAAAACCACTCAGTGAGTCCGTTGACTAAAGACCTGATAACTGTCTCCCATCAGTATTACAGAAAAGAAAATCCTATTTGGACAGTTCTTTTATTTGATTCAGGGTCTAATAACCACCCTGCACCCAAACAACCTTGGATGCTTATAGTCATATCATTACATAGACAAGACATTTACAAGAGTAATTACCCGAGACAAAGTGAATGGCAACATAAGAATTATTATAAAGACAGTGTATTGTTACATATTTCCCTTTGCTATGTGTGTTTTCCAACATAAAATATATACCTTTTCCCCAGCACTGACATTCAACGTGGGAAGAATGTGGTGTGTTTGAATATGTTAAGTCCCATAGAGTCAGTTCCAGTTCTCAGTGATGCCATGTACAACAGAATGAAATAATGCCTTCTTCGGCACCATAATCACAATGAATATTTTTGAGCCCATTGTTACAGCCAATGTGTCAATCCATTTCATGATGTGCCTTACTCTTCATTGATCTCCTGCTTTATCATGGATGATGTCTTTCTCAAGGGACTGGTATCAAGAGTCTCACCATCCATGATTCTAAGGAACTTGCTGGCTGTTCTCCCTTCAAAACAGACCTGATTGTTATAGTGCCAGGTCTCCCCACAGCACTTTCCTCATTCTTTTTCAGCATCACAAGTCAAAGGCCATCATTTATACTATGACCTTGCTTATTCATAGTGCAGAGTTCATATGTATATAATAATGTTGAAAATATTATGATTTGGATTCTAAAAGTGACATTTAGGAAACCCTGTAATATGGGTCTGTTGGTGCAGAGATATAAAGGGCTATGGTGGTGCTGTGGGATAAGATTTGGTTGCTCAACACAAGGTCAGGGATTCATACCAGCCAACAGTTCCCCTGAGTAAGATGACTTCTATTCCTGTATATAATTACAGTCAGAGAAAGCCTAACGAGCAGTTCCAATCAGTTTTCTGTTTCCTATGAGTCAGAATAGATGCAATCACAGTGGGATTGGTTTTGGAGGAAGAGATTGCTCATTTTGTCGCTTAGTTGCTTGGTCTACCAAGTGTCCCTCATCCAGACACATACCTGCAGCTGAGCTCTGTGACCCCTGACGACCACTGTGGAAGGAGCCAAGGAGAGGGAAAGTCAGTGTGAGCCCCCACACAAACAACCCTGCAGGACAGCTGGGGTGTGTGGGGGGGGTGGCTATTGGAGGGGCGACTGATGTAAAGATCAGCAGGGGGAGGTCAGGTCCAAATTAACAGGCCCAGGAACCAGAAGCAGGTGTGTGTGTGTGAGCACAGATGAGATTTTCTGCTGTATCTTGGTTTGGCTTTTTTCCCACCGCTAAGCAACTGATTGAGAGGAAACTCCAGTAGAAACTCTTCTATTTTGTCTTAACTTAGAAGAGGAAAAACTATTGTGAAAGCAAATATACAGAAAAACAGAAATATACTACACTAAAATAAGTGATAGAAAATGGGTAAGGCTGCTGTTGAGTCAATGAAGACTCATAGAAATCATACAGGAGAAAACATAAGGTCCCTTTGGATTTCTGAGACTAAAACTTTCAATGATCAGAAAGTGTCATCTTTCTCCTGAGGAGTATATGGTGCTCATGAACAGCAGAACTTTCAATTAATAGTCGACTGTGTAATCCACAACACCACAGGATCTCTGAGGTATGACGGGTGGGTAGTTCTGACCTTGCTTATCATGGGTCTGTTTCATTTTTTTTAACTTGATGAGTATTTTCTTTTAAAATTTGGTCAGCAATTTCCATGCCCTTAAAGACCGACGCTGTATCTTGTTCAGAAGTGCATTATAATTATAGATCACTTAGAGTGTATTATTTTCACATACGTAAGCCTTCATCTTCCTGAACATGGTCCATTATTCTAATTATTTGTGTGTCATTTGGTACCTTGGAAGTGTTTTTCTTTTTCTTTTAAATTTTCTTTATTGTGGTGGTGTTGGGGGGGAGTAGTATTTTTCTTATAGTTTTCTTTATGTAAGACTTTTGTTTCTCTGCTTAGGTTTATTTCAATTTATTTTAACTTTTAGGTGGCTATTGTAAATTATATTATTTTTTAAACATTTTATTAGGGTCTCATACATGTCTTATCACAATCCATACATATATATATATATACATCAATTGTATAAAGCACATCTGTACATTCTTTGCCCTAATCATTTTCAAAGCATTTGCTCTCCACTTAAGCCCTTTGCATCAGGTCCTCTTTTTTTCTTCCCCCTCCCTCCCCATTCCCCCCCCCCCGATGACCCCTTGATAATCCATAGATCGTTATTTTGTCATATCTTTCCCTATCCGGCATCTCCCTTCACCCACTTCTCTGCTGTCCATCCCCCAGGGAGGTCACATGTAGATCCCTGTAATCAGTTCCCCCTTTCCAAACCACTCACCCTCTACTTTCCCAGTATCACCCCTCACACCCTGGTTCTGAAGGTATCATCCACCCTGGATTCCCTGTGCCTCCAGTGCCCATATGCACCAGTGTACATTTTATTTCCTTTTCAGAACTTTCTCTATTGGTATGTGGAACTCAAACTGATTTTCTATGTTGACCTTATAACCTGTGAAAATTTTTAATCTTTCAACTACTTTCAATAATTGTCTTCTATGGCTTTTGGCTTTTCTATGTTTAGAATGATGCCATCAGCAACTATAGAAGAGTTTTACTTCTTTGTTGCCGTTTTGAATGCCCTTGTTTTACATGTGTTAATTGATAGCTGTAGTTAAGAGTTTGTGTTAGTTAGGGTTGACTAGAGAAACATGTGTTTAAGAAAGAGCTTTATATAAAAAGAGCAAGTGTAAAAAAAAAGCTGAGAAAACATCCCAGCCCAGTCCAGATCAAGTCCCTAGGCCCGATATTAGCCCATATGTCTGATACCAATCTACAAATTCCTCTTCAGACTCATGTAACACATGTGATGACACCGAATGCAGAAAGATCACATGCCAGTGGCTGGGCAGTCTTGTGGATCCAGTGGCGGTGGGAGCATCTCAGTGCTGGCAGGCGGTCTCCAAGTGGTTCTCCAGTTGCAGGATTCTAGTGTAGCTCCATGTTTCTTATCAGCAGGAATGTCTCGCAGGGAGTGAGTGTGTATCCTGCCTCCAGCAAGCTATTTATCTCCATAGCTCCCCAAAATGAGGTAATCAGTCTACGATCTGATTGACTGGCTAAACTCCACGCCTTCACTTTTAATAGTCTTAAGTTGACACCAGATTATGTAACTATCATAGAGTTTCAGCACAATATGAAATAAGTTTGGTATTTAATGGTATCCTTATCTGGTTTCAATCTGAAAGAGGAATGCTTTCACTCCCTCTCCACTGAGTACAATATTTGTCACTGGCATTGCATTTTGCTGTTTAAAATCATATTAACTCAGTTTGGACTCACAGCAACAATCGAGAAAACAGAATGAAAAACGGGTCATGCTTCATTTTCACAGATGTCATGTATGAGGCCTTTGTTGCAGTTACTGTGCCAATCTATCTTGCTAAAGGTCAGTTTTAAAAATAACTTTGTGCTTCATCAACCATTATGTTCTTTTCCAAGGTCTGATTTTCCTGATACATGTCCAAAGTACTTGAGATGAAGTAATCACCTCCTCACTTCTTTCAAGTAAGCATTATAAGAGTACATCATCCAATATACATTTTTTTGTTTTTCTGGCTGTCCATCCTACCATCAAATTATTCACCATTACCATAATTCAAATACACCGTTTAATCTTTTATTTTTCTTTCTTTTTCTGAGTTGCACGTGTATATGAGGCAATTGGAAACCACATAGGTTGGGCCAGGTACATCTCAGTCCTCAAAGAGTCATCCTTGATCTTCAACCTTTCAGGAGTTCTGTGCAGCAGGTTTGCTCAATGAACTTCATCATTTGATTGACTGTGGCTTCCATGAGTATTGATTGTAGATACAAGCAAGATGAACTCCTTCACAACTTCAATATTATCTCCATTTATCTTGATATTTTCTATTGGTCCCTTAGTGGGCAGTTAATTTCTTTACAATGAATTTTAAACTAAAGTGAAATCAGCAGTCCCTGATCTTCATCAGTAAGGTTTACAAGTCATACTATCTTACAACATGTAGTACTATGTTACTTGCATGACAGATTATTAATACAGCTTCCTACAATCTTGATGTCATTGTTTTCATTTTGTACAGCTTCTCAGTTTATTTGCTCAGTATAGCATGTTGCATAAAGAACCTGCTGAAGTTTTCAAAGATTCTGTATTACTGTGATGAACAATGAAAATCAGTGGAAACAATAAACAAATCACACTATAGATTGCATTGAACATGTTTTTTTTAATTCTATGAAAGTACTTAAAATGTTTTCCAGAAAATATGGCCAGGCATTCTGTAACCATTCCAAGAAATGATCTCAAAACCAAACAAAGCCAACCGACCACACAATAACAGCACTAATAAATAATGGGAGTTAATATCTTTGTATGTGTTTTTTTGCAACTTGAATGTTTCCTTTGGTCAAGTTCATGTCCTTTACCCACTTTGAGTCTCAAAATTCTGTACATGTTTCACTCTCCAAACGGATGCTTAGTGAGATGTTAGGAAGAAGAAAGAGGAGAGAACTCTCAAGAGAATATGCAGAGAACTGAGAAAACATGGTAGAATAAATATCCATTATCAATTGCGGGTCTTAATATAATCCAAATTTCCTAACACTCTCTGTGCTTTCTGTGTCCCAATAGTTTCTCTGGTCTTCTGCTTAAGAATCTTGATTTCTCAATAAACAGCGGTAATCCCAGAGAAAAGGAAGGCATTAGACTTTCTCATTGTGATTTATGAGAAAAGATGGAAAATTTCTCTACTTTTCTCTCCTGGGATTCTAACATGTAGATCACCCCTTCAATTTCCAGATTAAAGTTCAAAACTTGGTGCAAGACACCACATAGTGGTCAGAGTTCTGTAGGAACTACATCACTTGTTCATCAGTTTTTATTTTCTTTTGGGTATTCTTTGGCCTGATAGTATCAAGAGATTCTAAAAATGGGTTGACACAAAAGAGGTTTGCATTAGTTGTCATCATGGATTTTTTCCATGCCCTGAGTGTCCTGTTACAGGTACAGCATCAGGATTTGAGCCCAGGAGTGACAAATGCACCACAAATCCCCCCCCTTAAGATTTTCTGTCTCTGGTGGCTCCATATTTTTGGAGCTGGATCTACTACAACCTGCAAAAAAGTTTTCAGTGGTTGTTATCAGTATGTCTGAGCAGCAGAAAACAATTACCCGCTTCAATAGAGTTGACTCTCAAGCGCCAAAAGAATGTCCACCAATCCGTTCTCCCGGCAGCTGAGCGCAATGACCACTGAGGGCACAGCTGTCCATTACTGTGTGAGAGGAACAGTGAGAAGACTCAGTACCATCCAGGCACAACCTATCCTGCAATAATGACCTCAGTCTATAGAGATCTCATGGCCTGCACAAAGCACAGGAGCCAGACTTCTGGGCAAGGGCAATGGGGGAGGGATGGGAGCAAGGAGCTTCCTGTTAGTAACTAGGGTTTCCTTTCCCTCCAAAATATCTTCTCTGAAAATCTTGTCTTCCTAAATATTACAAAACACCACATCAATTTAAATATTAATTCATTTATATGTTGTATGCGTAAACACATTTAAATACATGTATGCATAAATAAACCCTGGTGGTGTTTTGGTTACTCATTAAGCTGAGACCTGAAATTTCAGGAGTTCTTAAGCACTAGCTGTTCCACAGTAGAAAAACGGGTCTATTTTCTCCCATAAAGAGTTACAGTTTCAGAAGTGCTCAAGGACAATTCTACCCTGTCTATAGGGTCATTATGAGTCTGCACTGACTCATGGCAGTGAGTGTGAGTGATGAATATATGGATATATACTATTTGTATCATGAACATGTGTTTAATGATTTTCACATCCTGGATGGCTGTACTGGATTAAATGAAAATTAAATCACAAGATCACAAACCGTGGGGTTCATCTGAAGAGAACTTAATGAGGAATTCATAGCAACACAGAATTGTATAGTATAGAAGTAAAACTGAGATGGATTAGTTCAGTTTCCAAGTAATGGAACTAGAAAAAGATGAGCATGCATAGGTAATATCCATGGCATAGGTAGCACACGCCTGGGAGAGGCAATAAAAAAGTAACCAAGATAAATGAAATAACAGGAACACAACCAGTAATCTGATTATATGAAAAGTGACTTTTTTAGAAGATGAACAAAAGTGATCAATAGCCAGGTTTCCTGATCATCCCAAGAGCAGGAATCTCAGATCAGAAACCAGAGAGGAGACACCATTCTGCATGTTTTGTGGACATGCTTTATGAAGAACTTCCTGTCCACACTGTACAAATATCACTGAAATATGGAAATGCCTTAGAAGGAAAGAAAAATCAGTAAGGTTCCCACACAAGAAAGAGGTAATAGAACGGTCTACTATCATGTGTATCCAGTCCGTAAGGTGAACAAGAGAGGATGCATTGTGAATGCTCATACGACACAGGAAGTCTGTTATGTATGTAATATAAAGTTCACACATTGAAAACTATTTTTAAAAAGATTGATAATACATAACAATTAAAGCAATGCTTGATAAACAACCTGTTTAAGAGCTGTTTTCTGTTGGAGGTGCTCATGTTTCTCTCAGTCCGAGGGAGAACTCTTGTCCATATTCTCTACTCATCTGCTTCTAAATATCAGGGGACATGCAAATGCAGCTCTCTGCCTGCTGATAAAACAACCACAACCTCTGATGTGGGACATCTCAGAGGACAGTGCCAGTTTCAAGGGTCTCTGCTGTTAATATTTTGAAATCAGGAGCTAGTCCAGAGGACACATAATGAATTTCGTACCAAACTTGGCTTTCATTTTGGCCATTTTACATGGTAATCATTGTAGAGCTTGCTGTGTGTGTGTATAATAGTGTGTGCGTGTGTTGGTGTGTAAGTCATCTAATCAGAGTGTCTGTTTGCAGGTGTCCAGTGTGAGGTGCAGCTGGTGGGGTCTGTGGGCGATCTGAGAAAGCATGGGGTCTCTGAGACTCTCCTGTGCAGCTTCTGGATTCACCTTCAGTGACCACTGGATGACCTGGGTCCGCCAGTATCCAGGGAAGGGCCAGCAGTGGGTCGCAGGCATTAGTACTGGGGGTAGTACATACTATACAGATTCAGTAAAGGGCCGATTCACCTACTCCAGAGCCAATGCCAAGAACACGCTGCATCTGCAGATGAACAGCCTGAAAGCCGAGGACACGGCCATGTATTACTGTGCAAGACACAGTGAGGGGAAGTCAGTAAGAGCCCAAACACAAACCTCCCCTGCAGGGAGAATACTGGTCTCCAGGGGGCACTCCAGATGCACAGAGCACAAGATTCAGACCCAGGAGCAGCTGGAGCTTCAAGGCTGATTTCCTGTGGTTATATGTGGATTCTTCTAAATCTCACAGTTCCTCACAGATCTCTAATTCAAAAAAAATAATTCTTCTGTGCCTACTCCTGGCATCTATGAATTAAAAAGTTATATTGTAACAAAAGAATATATTCTGTCCTACAGCAACAATCAGCTTCTTAACCTTTAAGGACACGAAATGACTCTGCCAGTGGTCCCTGCATCAGAGTTCTCATGACGCTCAGATAAAATACTTTCCAGTCAGACTTCAGGAAAATGGTGCTTGAGTATTGGCTGACAGTCTTAACAGTATGTGCTTCCATCACACTCTGTGGGGAATTCTGGCAATGATCTAGCTAATGATTTAATTAAAAGGTAGGCAGTCTGCCTATTTTATATTGAATTTCTTCAAATGACACAATTTTTGTTGTTGCTGATTTTTGCTTTTGTTGTTTTTCCTTTTATTCCCCGCCAGGGGAGAGCGCAAACTCAGGGCCCCATTACCACAAATTTTGCAGTCAAGTCTCCAAAATTTGGGAATCTCAGGAGTCAGCACAGCTTTGGTTGTTTTTCCTAACATTCGTGGCCTAATGTTTCTGTGTGTGTGTGTGTGTGTGTGTGTGTGTGTGTGTCTTTTCTGCAATCCCATCTGAAAAACACATAAATTCACCAATTGCATTTTATTACCTGGGTGCTAATATCCTCTATCAGTCTATCCTTCAGAACCTGCAGGCCATGATAGTCCAGGAAACATACTAACTTTTGTGAAAATTCAGGATTCGGGGAGAATTCTAGGGCCAAACAGGATCATTCAGTTCTTCATGCTGGATGTTGTTACTTCATCTTCACAGCCGCACAAAATGTCGGACACTCTTTCTGGTTTCACCCAGAGAATCCACATTTGTCCTGTTAATCAGCTTCTCATCCTCCTGGTGGCTTTGCTAGTTAATTTGCTGTTTGTTACCGGTAACATTCCCAGTATGCAGTGACACACAACTGTAGGTGAGGAATTTCAGCTATTTTGGTATAAGATCCTGTATAAAATGTAAGATTATGTGTGAATAACTTTATCAATGATGACTTTGTGGACAAGAAATGTCTTCCTGTGCCAAAGGTAAATTTTTCATTGTTGCAGGTACTCTTTTCACCTTAGAATGACTCTTGAGCAGATGTAAGAGTATAGTTGTCAAAGGAAAGCTCTTCCTTCTTAGTGACTTACAAAAGCCATTCCTATTTACAGCATACATTGAATGGGAGCCACTTTGGGCTGAATTCAATGAGATTTCTAGATTTAGCTGACCTTCAAACTTTTGAGTATCTAATGATTTTCCATAACCTATTGCAGAAGAGAAAATGTGTATCTGACAATTTAAGTATTCCTGGTTTTGTTCTGAGTGTCTTATAAAGATGTAAGTCCCCGAGAGAAGAATACAATTGCCTTTATTCCTAAAGTCATC